>NW_013666855.1:152500-172353 GCF_000517525.1 Limulus polyphemus | reverse complement strand
ACTAATTCTACTCAAAAATAAATACTTACTCTTTCGTAACTTTCTCTTCTATCCTCCCAATCTATATCTCTATCCTTTGACTGGTCTCTAGTCTTACCATCTCTACGCTTGTCAGCCTCATTATCTTGGTCATAGCTTTTCCCAGTTCTGTCTCTCTCTCGGGAGAGTGAGCTAGGGTCTTTCTTATCACTTAAAAAAAATTAAATAATCACCAACTGTCTTTAATGTTATTTATTTGTGATTAGTAACATTTAACATTCTATTAATCTCACCAGTAAATTAGTTAATGATAGATAAGCAAGTCCATCAGTTGTGTGGGTGATGAGTTTTGTCAACAGGCAACTATTGTTTCAGCACTCCAAATACACATCACTTGGTAAACAAACAGAAAATTAAAAAATAAAATGAATGGTCAAAAACTAGCTTACTACACCTGAAAACCATTATATCTTCCACTGAAGTGTTATTACACTGTTTACATAAAAACTTGTATAAAAATGCATTTTGTAATAAAGCAAAACTCAAGTTAATTTACTCAAAAATTCTTTTATGTACAATTGTTCTTAAACAGAATACCAACCGTGAATGCTTCTGTGACGGCTGTGCTGAATCTTCATCATCACTAAAAACCAGCTTAGCACTGCAAAAGGATAAATCATATTATAAGAAACATTTTTTTAACTATTCAACACCCCAAATAAACCCTTTGTTGCCTTAAAGTGAAGAAAAATTGTTCTCTTTTTTGTAAATGTTCATATTTAAGTCTTATAAACAATTTTCCAAATTTGGTATCTTATAAGTATGCATATGCAACTGTATAAAAACACTTTTACCAGTTTCATGAAATTCTTAAGTATTAGTATATCTTCATGGTCATAAGCAAAATTGATGTTCTAAATCAAATATATCCTTAAACTATTTCAAGAACTCACTTATAATCAACTTCTCCTTGTGCTGCTGCCCATCCATCCTGGGAATCATTTTGCAAAATTTCATCAAACCCTTTAAGGTCTTTCTCAGTAATGATTGCTGCTGGTCGCTGATAAGCATCTTCTTCGGGTAAATGACGAGCTGGAGGTCGTACCCTACTAAATTTGATGGTAAAAACTGATCAATATACAAGAATAATTTTTGTTAACTTAAATAAAAACTATATTATAAAAAAATATTTAAGAACAATATGCTGTATGATTTATTAGTTTCAATATATATATTAGTATTTATGGTTAAGTTTTTTTGTTTTGTTTTGTACAACACAACAAAAACATTGCAGTTCAAAAAAAATTTCATTTCACTAGCAGATTATTTAATGATAGATAAGCAAATCCATCAGTTGTGTGGGTGATGAGTTTTGTCAACAAGCAACTATTGTTTCAGCACTCCAAATACAAAAACTAGCAGATCAATGTCCTTTTTAAATATTTTATCCAATAATTCAGAACCTTAGGTGAAGAGATTCTTATCTGACCCAACAGTCAAAAGCTTCAAATACAGTTTTGATGAAATAGTTTTATGCACAATTTATAATACACAACTATATATGGACAAATAAAATAGACTAGGGAGAGAGAGAGAGAAAAAATAAAAAAAGATTTATTTTTTGCAAACAAATTTCACATTACTAGGTACATACCTGTTTTCTGGATAAGGATATGGCTGCCTAGTCATTGGTGGCATTCCAGAATAGTTTGGAGTATAACCAGCAGGAAAGTTTCTGTTATACATCTAGGAAAGATAAAACATTGTACTATCTTGAGACAAACGTTTGAAGACGCTATCTACACTTTGAGCATTTTTTCTGGAAATCTTACTGACAACTAATGAATATTTCAATCTCCTACACTGGTAACAGTTTTTCTATGCCTATTGTGACAGGTTATATTTTGTACAAGATTTCTCTCCCTCATGAAGGTTGATGTAACATATGTTGCTGGTAAATCTATTAAATTCATGTTTCACACACTTTGGGAAGAATGAAAAACCCCAACTTTGAGCTTCCAACCGGTTATTCACATGTCATATACAGAAATAAGTGTACATAAGGGAATGTTTCCAAAAATGGAAAGAGGTGAGCAGGGCCACTGTGTTTGATTCAGTACATAAGTGATATCTCAGCAAATAGAAAAGATAGAAGGTTTGTATTTTATATTCTAGCTTGTCAATACTGGTAATTTGAGTTCTTAATTTGTATGAAACTATGGACAGTATTTTGACACCACAAGCCTCTAATTTGAACCAATGCTGCATTCAACATACCATGTGACACACAAAAATCAATGTTCAAGTTTTTTTTTAATATTTACTTTTAAATTAAGAAATTGAATAATGTATAATACTAAAATTTGAATTATCTTATAATCTAGTTTGATATCAAACTTACTGATATCAATTCATAAAATAGTAGTTCAACAAAAGCAATGACTTGGCCTTTGACCTGTGACCCGTCTTGTAACATTAACAATGAAGCTGAATGATATAACAACTTCTATGAAAAATTAATGGATTAACAAAAACAGAAAAAAAAAAGGATATGCAACTATTCACTGGCTGCTACAATATAATTTATGGTTTGGAAAACACATTTTGGTGAAAAATTCAATTTTTTCCTTTATGAAAAATGTACACAGAATAGTTTTTATCATACCAAGCCTTAACTTTTTAATTTATTAACAAAAATATCTGTTTTTGTAACACACCTACAGACACATTCACATTATACTTCAATGGAAGATGTATACATGCAAGAAACAGCTAAAATATCTTAGGATATTAAAAAGCTGACATGGTAACAAGAACTAAGTGTTTTAACACTGCTCTTTCATTAGAAAAGAATAAATATCCAATAATTCCAGCACTATAACTTTTATACACCCTGCCATACAATAAAATAAAAAACTATTCAATGTAGTAAGCATATATTTACAAACATACTACTTACATAAGGAGGCATTCCTCTAAACTGAGGTGGTGGTTGATGGAGAGCACCCATACTAGGGCCAGGAACGCCACTCCCAACACCAATACTTCCACCACTGTTGTTTGGTGGCAAAGCTTGTGAAGGTGGTAGAAATGTACGTGGTTCTCGCTGAATTTGAGGGGGTGGCGGTGTTGGTGTTTGTCCTTCTGGACTGGTCTGCTGACCGTTCACGCCACTGCCACTGCTCTGTGGCTGGTTTCCTGGTGAACCTACCTGTTGTGGTTTTTGAGTTCCTCTTCCCCAACTGCCCTCCGCTGGAAAAATATTACATGTAATTAAGTAAGAGGTATAGGAAACATGTACATTTAAATAAATAAAATAAAAAAACAAGAAAAAGCTTTATTCCTATAGCTTTAACAATTTCTCAGTATTTTCTAAATCCCTCTTCTATATTAACTAATCTCTTTGGCTTTATGATACTTTGTTTCATTTTCATATTTCCTCTCAAAAACCCATGAAGTTTGTACTTTTAATAAGCAAATTCTGTGGAAACAATTTAAAGATAGTTCACATGAAAACCAAACCTTGTACCTAATTAAGTTTATCAATAGCAAGTCAAAACTAAAAATCATATGATCATGCATTATATTTATACATACAACTCGTATTTGTGTAGAAAGCAGTAAATATTCTAAGATTATCTAGAAATAAAACCAAAATATGCTTATAAATTATGAAAAATATATAACATGAAGAAGTTAGTTTTACTTTTAACTGACTAGTATGCAATTTACTGAAAAGTGCCAATTTATTTATATATTTTACTTCAAGCACTCAAGAACCGACTAACCTGCAAGTGAAGACAGCTTTCAATAAAATTTCTTTTGGATGAATCATTTCAGTTATTACTATGAACAGCATTAGTGCATATGACTTATAAATGTTGTGGTCTTAGCATTTAAATCAGAATTCTGATTGATAGTGCCATAACAAAGAATACTAGCCATTATGCAAACATGGTAGTCCAACATTAAATACAAAAGCAGATAAAATTAGTTACACCCTTATGTACCTTTAACAACCACAAAAACATTCTGAAGACTTCACAGCATAATGTTGCTCTTACACAGCACATAAATGTTTTAAATTCTATTTAAGCAATTTCAAAAATAATTTTTAATGCAAAAATTTTTTCAATAAACTATTTATGAAAATAGATATGCTATACTAGTAGTAAATATGGTTGTTTAATTTCCTCAACAAGTAGAATACCTTACGCCACCACACACTTGCAGAATTTACAGTTGACAAGAAAGACACAAGATAGTTATATTAAACTATTTCTAATTTTTTAATAGAAGTTCTCAAATATTAAACAAACAAACAAAAATTTCAAGTTTCAAATTCTCAAAAAATTGTACACTTATCATGATGTTAAATTAGAAATACAATATGTAATACTACAGAAGCCCAATTATCACAATGGAGAGTCAAAGGCATTCTACTACAAGTATGTGCCATCAGAAAAGTGGGTGATGAGTTAAGTCAACACTGTTGCTCATTTAGTTATTTGTCATAAAAGATCATCATCTGGCACACAACCCTATTGATGCTAAATAAAGTGGAGGAATATACCACAGAATAAAAACTTGTCTACATCTCTGGATATATGAAAATAGCTACAAATTAATACACAAGTCTTTACATGCATATATCCAAGATAAAATAGAAATTACAAATTTCACTATTTCGCACATAAAAGATACAATATTGGCTACAAGTCTGACTTTCTTCACAAGTTCCTTAACCACAAGACAACAGTTTGTGAGATATAGTTGTTTCTTTTAACTGAAATAAAAACATAAGATATGTCACAAAATTCCTTTGTTTCGGTTTCTTAAACATGTACTCAGATCAGGTCAAAGTGCACGTCATGACCTTTTAGTTACATTCAAAATTTTTATTAAAAATTATTAAAAATGTATGTTGATAAATTTGCATCAAAATATTTATTATTCAAGTCTTATATTATCTAAATTTCCAAAAGGATATACTCAACCTTCTCTGTTTCACGACTTGTTGCCCTTTTAAAACCTCCTTTTATAGGTTCTATTCCCTAACATGGTGTTCAGAATACCCAACCAATAAGAAACAAATTGGAGACATTGACAGACCAAATATAAAATTAGAGCCTTCCACCTTCTCAATTTCCAAATATATAATTGTCACATCAGTGAAGCTACTCCCATCTTACCAAACCAAAATCTGAGAGAAAGGTGATTATCATGCAAATAATTAAAATATTTACCTTATAGCTCTATTTCATTTACATTATCTCAAACCTTTTGAATGAATATGAAGTTTGTTCTGTCAGCAAAACTTTATACATTCTCCTATTTTTCTCTATACTAACACTAATTGTAACAAAATCAACGTACAGTGAACAAGAAAAAACAAAAAAACAAGCAAAACAAAAGTAATACCTTTCTTTTTTTAAATGACTGCAGACTGTAACAGACATTTATGTCAATGAAAATAAATGACTTTCTTCAAGCATGGGAGGAATACAATCTCAGTAGTTCCAGAACACAAAGTAAAAATTGTGGATTCAAAAACAGTAATGCAATCCCATGCAAAAGAAAAGGAAAAAGTTTAAATGTGTTAAATAGTTGAAGAGGAAAAGTTTCAGCCGTACTGGAAGACTATTGGGTTGTCTTCAGTGTGGAAAATTGTGAGATGATCTGTAGTTAGAGCATTACAGCAAAAACTAACGCATTTACAAAATGGTGCTAAGATTTCCAGAGATAATTTGAGGAAACACAAACACATGAAAGATCACATCATTGCTACAGAAGCCCAAGCAATATAGCTTTGCAAAGAGTAATCCATCACTAATGTGTTTAGCAAAGAAACCTCCCCAAAATAATGAAGCAATCCAGGGTGTGATACTAATGAGGAGACACCTAGCGTATCATTCCGAGAATTTTGCAGGAAAAGTCAGCGTAGATCCCTGTCAAGCACACAGGGTGTATTAGCTCTGTGTATAAGGTGCTGTTATTGACCATTTACTAATTTCCAGTGCATAAAGAAATGGATGTGCTTCGTGATGTGCAATGCATTGTTTAACCTTTCTTCCATTCAGTGTATCAACTTATGTAAATAAATGAGAAACAACCAGAGATTGTTTTATCTGATGATATTATATTACATGGTGAATAATGTTTTGCATTTTGTGTTGAAAGAAAAAGTACAGGGTCGTAATTGTAAGCATACTTACAAATCAATCAGAAGATTGTTGTTGTGAATAACGTGGTCTGGGTGGTGTTATTTTTAATTTCTCAGCAATCAGTTTTCCATGATCACAAAATTTGACTAATTCTACTGATTTCGATCGTTGCATGATTTTGCAGTAATCAGCCAGTTCAGATTGCTGAACCGATTAATGGCAAAACTGCTTAAAATATAAAAACCTAAAACGGGTAATTCAAAGCAAAGACAAGTCATGACAAAGAAGTGAAGATTGAGAATATATTTTAAATTTTCCTTTTGAAGGTAAAAAAATTAAAACAGATAATATCAAAATCTGATTTATAAGCTACTTCTTGATACCAAGCTTACTGATACACTGATAGTAAAATTATTTAATTCCATTTTTAATATAACTATAAAAAGATCATGCCATGCACACTAACTCTCCCATGTGCTTAACGTTAAAAAGCCTTCTAATGTTTACCAAAAAGTTGCCAACTTTTATGAAGATACATATGGTGAATTCAGAAGTCTAGTAAACATTACCATGTATAGTTTCACAGAAGTGGAGTTAGTCCAATAGTTCAAACCCATTGACATAGTATTAATTGGATCTCTAACAAAGTCACATACAGATCACACTGATCATTTTATGTGGTTTTAGTATTAAAAAAATAACCTACAAGTTAAACTTACTTTGTGGTCTGAGACTTGGGCCTGGCCCGTACTGGGTATCTACGTTGGATTGCTGGCTCCCTTCGGTTCGTACATCTCCACCAGCTAACTTGGGGAATTCCTGAGGAAAAAATGGCGACTGCTGGCCCAAGAAGGTCTTTTCTGGACCACCAGCCTCTTGGTTTTGTGTCACGCTGTGCCACATTTTGTTTGCTCCTGTTGTTGAACTTGGTACTGTAGGCTTCAGTTAAAAAGATACTTACATTAATTACGTCTACACATGCACAAAAACAAACATTAACTTTCAGGTTAACACTAGAATATTTTAAGCACCCACACAATATGAAAAACACAAGTAAATAAAGCAAAATAGGCCGTATTTTCTTAATAACCAGCCTCCTACTCAAATAGTACAGTATTCATCAAGTCATGATATATACAAGCAAAAATCATAAAATAAAATGTTAGTAACAGTAGCAAATAGCCTTAATAGGTTTGCATTAACAAAGATGGGGCATGCAAGTGTGGTGGCAAAATTATGATTACTTGAATAACTGGAATAATCAAAGACAGTAATAATTGGATACACTAATTTCAATTAGTTGATTTGCATGAAATTATTTAAGTTACTTCTACTTTTGATTAACATATTAATTTATGACATTAAGTGATGTAATTACTGCTCATAGGTAATCAATTATATCATCCAACTCTACTAAACAAACATTATTATTGCAATCATGATAGAACTGATATCTTGCTCCTATCTCTGTGACAAACTCACTTGAAGTAATATCATAAGAATATGTATGGCAAGATTTTTAGTATTTCTTTTCTCACACTTAAGATTGAGAAAAATGCATGTAAATTAAATATATCAAAATTGGGATTTCATATTTTCATGTAGTTAAAATCTAAATCCTCAAACAGAATTCAAAATTGAGGATAATGTTTGACCTTTAAAACCAAGGCTTTGAACTGAATAAGACAGACTATGAATTCCTGTTTGGGTGTGGTGAGGTGCTTTTATAAATACTGTATCATAAGAAAAGGTATTAAATTATTTTAAGCTATCAGCCTATAATAATTATTAAAAATCCTAATTTTACCTTTTGAGAAGTAGGTCCCTGCGATGGCAAAGAAGGTGACTGTGAGTGTTGTGATGGTTGCTGTGTCCCACTAAGGAGTATTTTAAATACATAAAAATATACTCAGAAAATAGCCAAAAAAATAATTTTTTTTTTTTACATGAGATAATACATAATATAAAGGTTTTAGACTTGCCTTTATCATTACAAGGTTCACATTGATTTTTAAGATACTTTTAGCAGTTACAAAAATTAAGATGTGAATTCACTGCTCTCTAGCATTGTAAATTTTAAAGATAACATTATTTTTCATACATAAATTAATTTTCTTGAAAACAATTTTAAAAAATAATTTGATCAATGCAGAGAAACTTACAACTCACAAAAGTATAAACTGATTGGTTTGAAACATGTTGGGTAGCTTTAACTCTGAACACAAAGAAAATGTTTCGGTACTTTATACAACATAATGAATACTACTAAAGTAAATTTCTGATAAAACAAAATGTAGAATTTTAACCCTAAAATTAACAATGAAGTTGATAACCATTGCCTTTTTTAAAGATTTTTTTACTGTTTATTGCTTGTGGGAATACTGGTATACAAATAATCCCACTAATTACTGCTGAGGTTCCATATGTATTTTACAATGAGTAAGTTCAGTTTATTGGTGTCACAACAGGCAAAGACAAAGTTACTCAATATAATGCAATATGTGGACACCAATTTCAGGGTTAACTCTATAACACTACTGTAAATGATGCACCTAAAATTCAAGGAAACAGAAATAAAAAATTCAGACAAATTTATAAACTAAGAATGTTTTGAATTCATTAGAAAATTAATCAACATAATCTCAATGTTTGGAGAGTGTGTACAAGTTAACAATATAAAAACCAATTATACACTCCACTGATGATATACTACTTTGTGTGTTAGCAACAGTGAGAATCAGATATCAGTAATAATAGTTCCATAATAAAGTGATATACAAGACCCCCTTCACTAAATCGTTTTATTTATAAGAATGTCATAATTATCACTTTATGTATTCTTAGTATTAAACTACCCAAGTTATGATTTAGGTGAATGAATTTATAAAAATTCTGGTTAAACTTGGTTTTTGACAGTTGAAACAAATCTATGATTATACTACATTTCTAATTTTTGTACTCATTGCAATAAGAAAGAAATAAGACACACATGACCATCACTGATAAAACATGAAGAAACAAATAAATAGAATGATTAACACTTAAGACTATGTGTTGTTGTCTTCATGAATTTTAACTTTCAACTTCTGAAACTAGAACACTACATTTAAAAATTTTAAGTATGATTATATATTATTAAAAATTAAAATTAAAGTGTAGAAAATGATCTCAGTCATTCATTCTACACATGTACTGGAAATAAGTTTCAACCATAATGATTTTCAATGACAGCACATGGTTTATTTACCAGTAAAATGTGTATGTGGACATATTTTTTAGTAAAAATTACAAAATGTTCTATTTAATAAATCATAATTTTAACATTTCCTATAATAAAAATAAAAAAAATTAAAAACCTGTTTTGCTCAATACCACACGCACACATGGTTTTATACTTCTCAATTACACATGAAATTAATATAGGTATTTAACATGAATTTAGACATTTTAATAAGCTTTACTCAGGTGCTAAGAACATTAACACATCTTAGAAAAAGGCTTGAATCAGGCCCTCAGATGTTTTTACAAATTAAATTTCAATCATTTTTATACCACAATTCAATAATAACTTTATGCATATGTGAACATATGAAAAATACAACAATTAAAAAGAAGAAACAATTACCCATTTTCTTCTTTCCCTTTTTCTTTCCCAGAAGCACCCCATCCTTGACCACCAGTAGGAACAAGACTAATGTTAGGATTATTTCCACTATTTTCACTTTTTAGACTTGGTAGATTAGCTGGAGGTGGCATACGACGCCCAGAGGCAATTTTACCCAACGACTGTAAGCCATGTTTGGGTGCAGCTACAAGAAGCAATGTGCAAGAATTTCAAAATAAAAAACAAAAACATTATGCATCACAATACTAACAGAACTTCCATAAAGGCAGTAGATTAAAATCTAAAGGGACATTCATGTGAAGATGCACATGTATGGAACTAGCACTTAACTTTAGTGTTAAACAACTTACTGTTATGTGCATGGAAAATTGCAATATTCAAAACTTAAAAAACCTTAACTAAAAGCTGGCTGTTATAAACTTACAAAAATTAGATTTAAATTTACCATTAACAGTTATTTCATAATTTATAAGACAAATAGACTATTCAAATTTCTTTCAATGACAAATGTCATGTGGCATAAAAATTATCATTCTAAATAGTTAAATTCACCCTGATAAAATTATGAAAAAAACTTTCAATACTACAAACTACTTAAGAAATGATTAATCAAAATATTTCAAATTTAATTTTTTTAAATTAAGATACATTTTTTTCACAGAACTTGTTCAACATGTTAAAACCAGAATATAACCCCCCTCATCTGCTTTTAAATGTTATGCAAAAAATGACATTTAGATGTAATTTTATGTTTTCTTTTTAAAGTAGCAATGAAGAAATTTACTTTTAAGAAAAGGTACAACTTAAAAAAATTAAAGCTCAAAATTATAAAATACATTAATCTTTTTTTGAACAAAGGCATTTTCACCAGGAAACATAATAGATATAAATGAAATATTGCCTGGAAATGTACATATTTTCATACACTGAAGAAATATTAATCAAAAGCATTCAAACAAGCTGTATATAGTTACTGAATAGCAGGTGTAGAAAACTTGCACAACATGGGGTTATAGAATAGACACTAAGAGGGAAAGTTCTTATATAACAAAGCAGTGTTTTATAATTAAACTATTAATTTGACAAACTACTGAACGACCCACTCCAACATTTTTGTGGTTTACATAAGAATAGCTGCATGTCTATGCAACATTAATGCAAAAAAACAAATGTACAGACAAAATTTTACAAATTATTTACTTCACTCATTTTGTGAAAAGATTTTATGCTTTAAGATTTAAATCTGAGGTTCATATACACTGAATTTATCTTTGTAGGTCAAAGAGCACATGTCACGACCTTCTTTAGTTACACTCAAAATCTAAACTTATCAACATCTGCCACACGAGCCAGCCCATATCTTAATGTAGATTTAAAAAAAAAGAAAACATCTGGCACTATTTGAGGTTTAGGTTGCTGGACGAAATCCATGATCGGAACAAGACCAAGAGAGCCAACATGAAGTTAACTTGTAAATGTAAAGTAAAACTATGTAGCAATGAAACATGTTTGAAATGTTCTAGATGTGGTTGTGAATGTGATGGTTTAAGTGGGTCCAGGTCAGATTACTGACAGTATAACATAAAAAAAACTGGCATAATATCATCATTATCTTCATAAAGGGGGATTGGAATCATATTCAAGAAACCATTAGTTTCAATATTTTGTGAAACCAACAGCACAGTAAAGCCCAAAGTTATAATGCTGAAGTTGAAATAGATGCACAATGCATTACATGATTTCACAATTGATTCTCAAATTAAAAATGCCATTTCTCCATTGAAAAGTAAATATAAGAAGGATGGTATTATGCCCAATATAATATCACCATAGTATAATCCATATAGATTTCATCATGCCATATTTTCATTAATATTTAGTTTTTATTTATTTTAGAAGTTGTGCCATGCTTCATTCATCAAGATCAATGGAAACAATCCTAAATCACCGGCTTCTGGAACGACCCCCTGTCAACCATCCTAAGCCAGGTACTAAAAGATACTGGGCTGGCTCATGTTGCAGATGTTAATAACACTTGATTTCATATCGTAGTTTATAATTAAGTTTTAACCTAGGTTTTCAAAGAAGATATTTAAATAATTTTTTAATCTGTATATCATATAACACTCCTTAATTCCTAATTGACTATTTTAGATTTTATTTCTACCCCTATATGACCAAAGTTTTACACAAATTACACACTTATGGTATAGATATTGCTGAAACAATGTAAATTTATCTATATCATCCAGACTTCTCACTTTAGTGAGATATAAACCAGAAAGTCCACCTCACTTGCCCCACTATCACATTCTGTCCTTCAATAAATCTCAGACATTTGCTACTGGATTATTTGCAACTAACAAAGAAAATTTTTATTTTACTGACTTCCTATAAGGATAGCTTGTTTTAACAATAAATTGAGTTATTCAGCCTACAGTCTCATTGTTACTTTTGCTGAGGTCACCTTGACCAGTTAATGAAATGTTAACTAACTTACAGCCAAGGGATATATATAAATAAAAGCTATAAAAAGTACTACCGACAACCCTGCCAAAAAGTAAGGTTACCTTTTGTCAAGACTTCAAGAGCAAATAATTGAAAAAGTACAAGTCTCACACATAAGTACTTTTTCCTTATCTGAAAATATATTTCAGATAGATATCTATGTCTCACTGAGAGCTATTACCTTACATGCAACTGCTATGAAATTTCCTGCACATGCCACAAGCCTTGAACAAACTCCCATTTTCTAATTTTAATTTCATAACCACTAAAAACCTTATAAATGACTATCAAAAGCTTTTTAGTAAACTTTAATGTTATTTTCTCTATCATAACTATACAAATTCAGTTAATTTGAGAGACCTTGTAACCACTACACAAAATATGCAATAAACAAATTTCTTTTTTCCTTCTAAAATATGTGCACATTGTAACATACAATTACACAACATTTACTTTGACAGCCTAAGCTAATAAGGTTTTTCCTTCTTATATTTACAGTTAAACTTAGAACCTCTCAGGCTACAGTAATAGCTATTTATTACACCAGGCAGCTTTGTGTGAATTACAGATTCAGTTACAAGCATTCTCATGCAAAATTACACAACCATACTCGAGCTTGAAGCATGCTATCATTGATCACAAGTTTATAATTTATTTCATTTAAAATTATTTGCGATAACTTCCTAATTTCTACATTTTAGTTAATTTTATATCAACAAATAAAAAACAAAAACAAAAAAAATAGAAATTTAGTATTTTCATTTTCAATAGTTGTCTTCAAGATACTCTCTCATACAATCCACGTCAACATCAAAACATAATCCTAATTAAACATATCATTAAGGTGGTCTCTATTGTTTGTTAATTCAATTATCCAATCCAGAATATGAATCATTTTTATACAAATAAAATAAAATGTTCTGCAACTTACATAATTTACCTGGGTTTCTAATTAAGATAGAAATAGCTTAAAACAATTCCCATTCAAAAGTGGCATACAAAGAAAATGACATCACCATGTTCATTAAGATCCATTTAGCTCAAGGCCTATATACCTTGTAGCAGTTTGTTAATTGAAATCTTCACTTTCTATTGGTTATAAATAATACAATAGCAAATAGAGAATTTATGACACAATTTGAAGGCAAGATGCTCTGTGGGAGGTGTGGCGTGGCTTTTACTTTATTGTTTATGTCTGTAACGCAAAAAGCTATCTTGCTACAAGTTCACAGTATAGTTCAGGATACATATATTGTAAGTCAAAATTCTACAGAAATTTACAATGCCTCAAATGAACAAGCAGAAAATGTTAAATTGGGAAGTTTGGACTAATGAAGTGTTATGTGGTATAAAAACAATAAAAGTTTGACATTTATTCATATGTATATTAGTGTTTTCACTGGATGTCCAGTTTGGTACCCACCTGTCACGACTTTTACCTGGTTTAAATTTACTACCCCATTTTTAAAAGTTATGCAAAATTTAAGTCCAAGTAAAATACACAGAACTGCAGACAAGCTATTATTTTAGAGAGTAAACGGTAAGCAAAAATCAGAAACAAGCAAAAAAAGTCATGACACAGAGTGAAGATGAAAGTGGAAACAATCATAGTGATAGACACATTAAATTCTAGTGGCAGGCCAGCAACATTGTTTAGAAAGTCATTGATCTTTTAAGTTTAACAGTGTACAAAAATTCTTGTGTACCTTGTAAATCAAGTTATTCAACTGTTCATTTTTCTCTCAAAATTTGCTTATACCATATCAACTTTTTACCTCCTCCATTGACAATGATGAATATAGGAGACAAAGAATCAATTATGTAAGCAGAAAATTTTGAATAGTCCATTTGAAATTTTTTTTGTTAAACGATTATCGGCCAATTTACTACATGGAGTCAGTTAGTGGTTACCACCACTTTGTAGAACGATCGACCTTTTAGGACAGAAATTAGGCTTGTCACTCACAGGAAACTTTCAAACCAGATGAATGTGTGATTTGCAAAAGTAAATACTGTAAATTATTGTATCAGCATAGATTTAACCTTCCAAAAGTTTACATTTTTGTGTAACTAGTTTAACTTGTTTCCACTAGCTGCATCTCATCATACTTCGAGGTATTAGGATGTGACAATTGTTGCCGTAGAATCGTTTCACTTAACTACAATTTAAGTGAGAAATTCACACAATAATCTTAATGGGAATTTTCAAAGTTTTGTCATTGAAATATTTGTTTGTTTTTTGAATTTCGCACAAAGCTTCACGAGGACTATCTGCGCTAGCCGTCTCTAATTTAGCAGTGTAAGACTAGAGGGAAGGCAGCTAGTCATCACCACCCACCGCCAACTCTTCGGCTACTCTTTTACCAAAGAATAGTGGGATTGACCGTCACATTATAACGCCCCCATGGTGAAAATGGCAAGCATGTTAGGTGCGACGGGGGATTTGAACCCGCGACCCGCAGATTACGAGTCGAGCGCCCTAACCACCTGCCCATGCCGGGCCTATGTTGAAATATTTGAGGTAAGTTCTACCCATCAATTGTGTTAACTTCTATGATAGCACAGGTGCACTCAACGGTCTTGTAATCTCTCAATGTGTGTTATACGACAGGCAGCTGTAGATGCCATAACACGTACATACAACCAAGTGTCATTGTCATATACGAGTATTGCCTTCGCAGCAAGGGGTATTGTGTAATGACAGTCAGCCAGGGTGAATGAACCAGTAAAGATTACTTTGTTTCATTACCAGTTACCAATAAGTTTATAGTATCCAATCGAAGTAACAGTTGGAAGCTTTATACTTTTATACTAATTCCATGATGACTAAATTGGTGCTCATTACTAATTGGTGACAAGTTAAAAATTCAAGATGTTTGTTTGAATGTTTCAGTATCTTATGCAGAATAGTGAGAATACATACAGTAGCCTATACTATAGTATTTATGATAGCTGCAAAAAAGTTTGAAGGTTAACATTTTCATCTTTCATTTATAATTATATCATTTATTGTTTTCTTTTACTTTTCCATCCAAACATTCATAACTTTATTATTGGCAGTTTTAGATAAGCAACTGCTACAAAAAATAAAGACAACACTGCACATGAAGTAAACTTAAACTTTGTGACATAATGGGTCACATCGTCTTGTCTTCTGCACGTTAGAAACTGTTGTGTTGATAGTGGTCAGAAATTTTCGGGCTCTCGGATACCCACTTGAATAACCTATCTGGGTAGGATTTTTGGTACCCATTCAAACACTAATGTATATATATTTACACACACACACACACACTTAAAAATAAGAAATTAAAACTTATATAACATAATAAAAAATTATAATAAAGTATAAAACAACATTTTAATGCCAAGTTTATTGGTATATATTGATAATATGGTTTAATAAAATTTTGAATAGAACTCTAAAAGAATTTGACATGCATACTTAGAGCTATAATAATTCTCTTTGGTTCTTCATATGAACTATGGGATATCAACTTTCAACTTACATGCAAAAAAATTAAAAATCTACTTGGTGGGCAGCATTATAAGTCATTCAGTAAATTTAAACTTTCTTTCTATTGGTTATAAATGATATACTAGCTAACAGAATTGTTGACAATTTCTGAAAGAGGATATGACAGAAGGACATGGCAAATGGGTTAGACTGTGGTTTATATATATGTAAACAAAGATGTATGGCTATAAAAATTAAACTATGCCTTAGTAATAACTATACTATAAAGAGTAATTTAAATAAAACAAGACATTAGAGAAGTGATGAAAAACTGAAAATGGGCAAATTGAAGTGAAGAAATGTTGCATAAAACAGACATGGGAGACAATTTATTTTCTTTTGAAATTAAAACAGTATCAAAAACTTGATTTATTAGCTACATTTTTATGCCAAGTTTATTCATATACATGGATAATATAGTTTAAATTTTAAATGCAACTATGTAAAACGTTGTTACATGTGCACTTTGACCTACTACAATTGAGGGTTAAGTGGAAATACAAGACATCAAAATATTTCTTTCATTTTTAATTACAATTACTTACTTTAATTTGAAGTTTTTTCAGATAGTGATTTTTGATAAAAGAAATACCACAAAACTGAAAATAATGATAACTATCGTCATAATCTACTTTTTAAAGAAATACATTATCACTTACCAGACGTTTTGGGGTTTTCAAGACTCTTTCCTTTGTACAAATTATTTATATCTAAAGCCACATACTTCGACTTTCCTTTCTCCCCCTTGGTAGATAGCCCCGGAACTGTAGACATGCTGATGAGGAGAAGTCATTGAGTATTTTGCTGCACTGTACCCAGGGAACACTTTGCTCCCTAGAAAACATACAAATATTCAGGTGTCTAGTAGTTATTTGATAGCTAACCAAAAAAACAAGCAGAACATAATTTTTAAACTTTCATGTTTATCACAAATTTGATTTGAGTCTCATACTTAAAGGGTAAAACTGTACCTACCTCCCTATCCACACACATATACATACACTACTTTTGATTAGCTGATTATTTTCATGACAATGATTTAACTAACTATAATTTTAATTACTAGATAACTGAAATAATCACAAACAATAATTTGAATTAATTTATTTTAAATGACAAAGCAATTTAATCAAGTTTTATTACTGGATAGTTAAAGTAATAAAAAAAACAGTAACAATCAGAAACAGTAGTTGATTGTTCTACTTTAAACTAATTGATGCCCATAGGTAATCAATTATATTGATTAATCTAAGTGTGATGGAAAGAAAAAGAACAACACTCCGTATAATTATTACACTAGCAATAATTGTCTACAAAAACCCTTTTCCCAACAAACCAAGAGTACTAGAGTTGAGGGTTTAGTAGCATTTTCTAATCAATAGGCAGACTCAATCAATTATACAGCCACCATCCCTCCATTGCTGCTCATAGGTAAGTAATTAAAATGCCCAGCTCTTGTGGGCACAAATAAACTGCTGAGAAAATACTCAAGGATCATGGAAGTAAGAAGACTGTAGCATTTCTTGATGCTGTAACAATGTCAACAACATGAACAAGACTTGGTAACTACTACAAAGAGAAATACCCTAACCACTCCATAGTTGAATAGCTCCATGTCATGAACCTTCAATTAAGCAACACCATGAATCTAATTATATGCTTCACAATCAATACACAATGCACAGATAATATAAATCAAATCCTAGGTTCTTCTCAACATGTTGTTCACCAATAAACTAAAGAAATAACTCAAGTCTTCTTAAAACTGGCTGATAGTGAAAATACTGAGACTTATCACTTCCAAACAACATTTGCCTTCTACATTCTAGAAATTTCTGAAGAGGCTATGCCTATAATGAATAATGGTCAAGTCTTGAATTACGAAGGGCATCATTTCCTGGGCAAGTTGAGAGAATGGCTCAGCTTTCAAAACATCATGAAAGATGGACCACCATTCTTGAATCAGATACCAACACGTTTTAAATAATCTCAAAAAGCTAAATTATTCACTTCCACACTTTCCAACCATGGAAAGAAGAAAACTCTTATCCTTCTCGCTAAGGGTAGGTCAAAGTGCGCATGTCACAACATTTTAAGAGTTACATTCAAAATTTAAGTGGAACTACATGTAATAAATCAAATCATCATATACATTTTAAATTCTTAATTTCATAAGGAAATATTTCTAAAAATCCTCAATTTGTTACAGAGCTATCAAAGAGAAAATCAGACCCCTCCTGCCACATCCTCTCTTTCACAATTGGTTGATAGTTCTCTCTTAAGTTTCATTATATATTATTTATAACCAATAGAAAGTCACGGTTTTCATCTATCAAATGGCATTTTATATAACATTGTGTTCTGAACAGATAACCGTCTATGTTACTCGGAGTAGCTATTTCATTCCCATGGGAAAGTTAACGACTAGCTTGGATGAATTTGTAATGGCTCTTATCTCATAGTTGGAAAGCCAGGAAAAGTTTTAGAAGTGAATTTGTCTACTTATTGCATGTTATTAGTCTATATTCTTTGGTGTATTACTTACATAAATAAAAATTAAGTGCTTTACCATAATCACTTAAATAAAATCAGGCTTAACTCTACTCGACAATTGAGGACAAGAAAAAAGAAGATTGGGTAAGTACTTTATTTTCTGTTTTTCATATTTATTCTTTATTTATTATTATAAAAGTAACTAAACTTAAAAGTATGGATCTTTTTAAATTATTTAAGAGTAAAATAAGTAATAATAATAATAATATAATTAAAATTGTTCACAAAGCATGCACATGAGCAGCTTGTGGGTAATGTAATTTGAAAACATAATGTGAGTTGCACATTCCCCGAGTGATTTACAACTTATAATGGCACAGATAGCAGTTAGACACTGTTCATATGGCAATAAAACAATAAAATTGAATTATAAATACACGTATAATGTTATAAACTTAGAGCTACTTAGGATAAATGAATGTAGTTTCAGGTTACAAGTTGAAGTCATACTAGAAAGAAAAGAAGGTTAATTTAGGTTTATTTAGATTTTTTCTGGTGGTTATAAGGTCAGTCGAATTGACCGATCCAGTTTTGAGATTAGGGTCGAGAAAATAACAAACTATAAAGATTTATTGAAAAAAAAAATGGTTGAAATGCATTTAGGAGGTTTTAGGGATTACACAATGAAAATCTGAGATTTTTGAGATGGTGAAAAGTATTTTTAATTTTAACATGAAAATTACTTTGCACACGGACTATTCAAAACAAATACTCAATATATTCATGGACAAAACTTTATTTTATTAAAAGTACTTCACAAAAAAATATGACATTTTGTAAGTGAAAGACTTGTAATATTATCTGCAAGACTGCCAAATTTTGTGAAAATATACCCAATATACAGAGAGTTATAAGTATTAAATTGACGTCAACTTTAAAAGAGTACAGAAGGTCATGTGACTGTCAAATCGACCAACCACGTGTCAAAAGGATTAATATCAAAATCACTTTGCACTCAGATTATTGAATATTGACTCCATATATTCAACGTTTTACAAAAATATGTAATTAAAAAGTGATTTTTGTGTACAAGATTTGTACGTTTACTGAAAGCTGCCAAATAACATGAAAATACACAAAGCCTTTTTCAAAATATTCGGGCAGCAAATTCATTTTGTTGCTAGATTTCAAACGATAAGGTAATGTTTTAGTGAGCTTCAAATTCTGTGGAATTCTGTGGTCTTGATTTAGCAATTGATGAATTTTGGTTATTTTAAAATGTATATATAAAACGTATGTTTCACATCCTCCATGTGCAAAATTTGATAAATCTCAGCAACCTACAATAAGCAGTAAACAAGTACAAGGTTCATAACTGGAAAGATAATTGTTTGCTATACTTTTTTTTTTATTATTTACTGTTTATGTTTTGAGAAAAATAAGAACTTACCTGTAAATAGTAATAGTGTGTGCATATATATATATAAAATGTACTATAACTGAAATGACTATTTTACAAAATACTAGTCCACCAAAACACACACTTTGTAAAGGTCAGTTTTATATT
>NW_013666855.1:149948-151865 GCF_000517525.1 Limulus polyphemus | reverse complement strand
ATAACTGAAATGACTATTTTACAAAATACTAGTCCACCAAAACACACACTTTGTAAAGGTCAGTTTTATATTCTTGGATGCGGCATGAGTGCATGTTCACAACATCAATGCAACTTCTCTAATGTTAGCCAGGTATGGCTGAAAAGGTCAATATAATAGAAAATGTATACTATTACAAGATTTAGCGATTTATACTAAACAATTGTATTTTTGTGTCATAATTTGCAGCCATTCTAGAACAAAAAAAGCATAACTTGTATGTATTTCTGTTGTTTGTTTTTTTATGGTGGTTACGAGGTCAGTCAAATTGACAGACCCCATATAGAGTTAGGGTAGAGAAAATAACAGATAACATAAAACAATAATTTGAAATGTACTTAGGAGGTTATAAAGATCACACAAATGATATTCGAGATTTTTTGGAACAAAGAATACTTTTTTAAAATCATAACATGGAAATCACTTAGCACTCGGACTAGTAACGAAACATACATGATTTATACACAAACAAATACATAGTAAAATTACTTCATTTTAAAATGTGATTTTTTGTATACTTGATGTTTATTGTCTACCAAATTTTGTGAAGATACATATACTACATTCAAAGTTAGTGTAAATACTTAATATGTTCAAATATGTATACAAACTTGTGTATTTTATACCGAGCCTATAGCAAAAGGGTTAATAAGTTAGTGAATACTTAATATTGTATAAGTAAGTGTCAGCTTTTGTATTCATCCAATTACTAGACTGCTATTATTACAGCCACAGCATGTTAAATCAGGTCAATACTCTCCTACTCCCTTAAAAGTTATTGTATTACATAGTTATTAATTCAATCAAGTCATTTGAGAAAATTTGAGATGGCAACTAAACTACCTCCAATGATACATGAACACTTCATACTTCCTACTGATAGATCTGGTCACATCAAGGCAAAGTGTAAATACTGTAAGCAGACTATTTCTATTTCAGGAAAAACCACTTTTAACCTACTGACACATCTAAAGACAAGCCTTTTTATTATGTCTGTTAATATGAAGAATATTCTATGTAAATTATACAAAATTATATAGGTAAACTAAAGTTCTCGTGTATTTAAACTATTTTTTTTTATTCTTTTCATTTTAGTATTATATGTTTATTATAAACTATATTATATAACTTACGTATATATTATAAATATATTCTATAGTTAAACTAAATTTCTTATGTTTTGAACTGTTATTCATCATTTTTATATATAATTATTGTTTTTTTATTATTCTTATTATAAACTATATTCTATGTTATATAATTGAGATGTTTTTGTATTTCTAGCACAATCATAAGGCAGAGCTACAGAAGTCTACATCTGGCTCTGGTACTTCCATAAAGGTGCAGCAGCCTACAAAAGCAGCAGGCTGTACAGAATCAACTAAACACAAGTCTACACATCCTTGTCAAAATCACATCAATAACAAATTTGTCAATTCTATTGCCAGTACACTGTAATAACCCTTCTCAATGGTGGAGTCAAAAGATTCTCAAGATCTAATGTCAGCTATGGATTCTCAGTATATTCTTCCCAATTGCAAACATCTATCTACAACGTTGATAGAGAGCAGGTTTGATGTAGTCCCTCTACTGCAACTTCTACCCAAAATCAATGTGGACATCTGGAGTAAAAGATAAATGAGCAGCATTCTTAGTCACTGGTCATTTAATACTTGACTGGAAATTGCAAACAGTCATGCTGGCATATCAGGGTTTCAAGAGCCGTCACACATCTGATAACATTGCAGCTCAATATGGTAAAATAATAAGTAAATAGACACCACCTTTTCAGAAAAAATGAAATTTTTCAGTCATATTCACATGAATTGATATACATTTATAATTTCATTAATATCTAGTAGATCTTCCTTTCGCTTT
>NW_013666855.1:146271-148964 GCF_000517525.1 Limulus polyphemus | reverse complement strand
TGTGCAGACTATTTTCATTTATATAGTTCTCTGTGAACTCAAATTAGTTAGCATAAATCAGTTAAATGACAAAAAATTAGGTGTCTATTTACTTGTGACCACTCAGTGTACAGATAGTGACTCAAAAGATTAACATTTGGATGAATCTAATCAGCAGACAATTTATCCAAATTTCTTCCTGAACATGATCCCTCCTTCTCCCACACGTTACATCTTGTGATCAGGGATGGCATAAAAGAATCTGGACCACTGCTGAAAGTAATTTCCAAAGCATCAGCCATCGTGTTTTACAATCAAAAATCAACACAAGCAGCTGATCTACTTGAGGAAGAGACCAGAGTCAAGTAGTTAAAACGAACATAATGGAACTTGGAAATTAAGATGATTAATTTGTTATTGAAGATTCCCCAAAAGAAGTTGGATAATCTAGATACTGGTACATTGAAAATTACTTTTCGTGATCGAATCGTGCTTGCAGATTTGGTGACAATACGGACACCTATTGAAGAAGCAACAGCTTTCAACCAGTGTCAGCACATTGTCACCTCCAATTATGTGGTGCCACATGTTTATGGGCTGATGACTAAAATTGACAGCATGCAGTTTCACATGTAATTTCAATTTGTCTATGCACTGAAAAATATGTTAATGCCCAGCTGACTCAGTATGAGCAACAAAGTATCTTCTGCTAGGCTGTGGCATTATATCCCAGATTTAAGCTTGACTGATGTTTCACTAGACCTATGGTCTATGAATCCAACAGAAATCATATGCAGCAAGAAGTCAGGAAAGTTTCCTCAACAAATAATCCTACAACCATGGAACCAAAAGAGGACTGTAAATTCTACCTTCACAAAAGAAGCAAGCTCTTTAGTTCTTTGCTGCCTTTAAGAAACCAGCCACCTCATCTTCAGAGGATACAGAGATCAACACTTACCTCGATGGTCCTTGTACTCCTGAAGAAATCAACTCTCTAGATTATAGGAAGATCCTGCCTTATCTTCACTAGCCAAATGCTACCCAATTACATGAAAATCAAGACATGAATCAGATATTTTCAAGGGATTTAATTAAAAAATATAAACATATATTTTGGGATGAGCAGAAAAACTTAAGAGTAGATGTGTTTACATGCAAGACTCCTCATAGCTGCATAGAAGTGAAGGTTGTAACTTTTATTTTCATTGTTCTTTAAGAATTATGCTAAATGTTATATAATGACAAAATATCAAATCTAAAATATTTTGAAGTGAATTATTTTTACTTAATTTTGAACTTTAATATGCAAGTATGCACTACACACCTGATCTCTGTATGGTTTCAACAGGTATCACCTGTAAACAAAGCCTTTACACTTTTTTATATATATACACAGAATTTTTCTTACCATCCCAAATTAGGTTTTAATTACCCAAACACTGGCATCCTATGAAATAAGACTTAAACAAGGTTTTGTTTCTCATCTCACTTTCCTTTTCTCTCAATTCCAACTTCAAGAACCTTGTATTAATAGGCTTTTAAGATTTCATAGCAAGTAGATTGGACAATAACCAACAGATCTTAGCATCCAAAGATAGAACCAATGGCTAAAAATGAATAGATAGAAGATTCTTGTCCATGTATGTCTTTGAAAGAATTAATATATGATTTCTGAGAAAATGACTAGTGGAAGTTCTTACAGTGGAGAACAAAGGATCTGATGCAAAGTTTACAAAACTTAAGAACAAGCCACAAACCTAGGAGTTTTTTCACTTTTGTCTTTTTATTCCTGATAATGTTTTGAGTTATATTGTATCTATTTTATAACTTCAGCAATATTATTATATGAGAAGATGTAAAGTAAAAAGGTAAACATATTTCAGGTTAATTAGTTCAATAAACAAGTCTTGTGATGGCAAACTATTCAGTTAGCACTAGCTTTATTTGTGTTCAGTAAATATATTACTCAAAAACATACAAGAACTCCTTAGTTATGGAAACTATATTACGATTATTAGAGAAATTGAGGTTGACCAAAAATATAGTTAGAGAAGTATCTCTTATATCAATGTAGACCTATCACAAGTTATTTCTACCAGTACTTGTTAACACTGTTTACTGTTGTTTCATGCTATTTTAGCAATTATATAACTACTTCAATAAGTCAAGATACATAACATAGAAATAACTGATGAAAATAAAACAAGTCAGACCTTACTAGACATAATGAAACTTCCTGATCAATAATATTTAAAAATGCCATTTTTCATTTTTTTTTAAATAGTTGCTTCGTAAAAGCTTGTATGAACAGGCAGGCAAATAAATATGCCATTACTACGACAACACAGACAAAAAGAAATTTTTAATGTTTCTTAAAAACAGCATTTTGCAACAAAATTTTCAAAAATCACAATGCAAGATATTATACAAATACTAAACCAAATTATATTTATATCATTTTTTTCAAGCACAAAATACACATGTAGAAAATGTGCACCAAGTTTCATGCAATTAGGTGAGAACAAAACAAATGGGTGACCCAATGTCATTCTGCTGACCCAGAAAGGATTAACTCTTTCAGTATGGGCTTGGTCCCTGAGACTGACCTCGTAACATTGTGCTTGTTATAGTTTATGCTATAACTTTTAAATTAGTAAGCATTTGTTAACAAAATTTGGTAGATTATCAGTAAACATTACAATGCTTTCATATGC
>NW_013666855.1:140418-145295 GCF_000517525.1 Limulus polyphemus | reverse complement strand
AACATCAATTTGTGTGTGAAAACAGCACTGGTTCAAATTTGAATTATAATCTACAGTTTGATACTAAACTTATTTACATAAATTCATGAAATAGTAGTTCAATATAATTTTGAATGCGAGTCAATAAAAGAAACGACATGGCCTTTCACCCGTGACTCGTCTCGAAAGGGTTAACAGTTAAATTTGTCTTGAGCCTAATTCTCTCAAGCTATAAATGTTACAGGCTTTGGAACTCTCACTTAGGATTACTACATTTTTCAGAGCATTACTTCCAATTGTCTAAAAATGATTCTACATGTAGTTATACTTTTTTCTATCAAAATTAGCCTCAAAAGTATAACCTGATATTTCAACCAACAATGTATGTAATATATAATACAACATGTGTGTAGGTCTAATGCACATATGTAGTTCTCATCCGCTTTATCTTCACCTCTGAGCCAAATGTCTGATATCCTACGCTGCCTACTATGACTAAGCAGTTTAAGCCTTAAATGAATTTAATACTTGCATCCAGTCTGTTAAGCAATTTAATTAGAGAAAACTTTTCAGTTAACATGAGTATGTTCAAAATGTCCTTTTTCTTCTTCTTTTAACATTTGAGTTTTTATTCAAAGCTTGTTTAATTTCAACATTTTAAATCACCTTCAGTAACTCCTTTTAATGGGTTTTAATTGCCTAAAAAATTTAACGTTGGATTTAAACTTGCATGAAAATGACTTTTCATGAAAGTAGATCTAGCACACTTTTCACATCAACAGAATGAGTAACACAAAAAATTAAGCTTATGCAATTCACCAGAGTTCATCATCCATCGTGTAATTCCAAGTTATTTTACGATAGTTTTAGAACTTCGAGTAGAATTAAACAATAGATTCAGCAGCTAAATTGTCAGTGTTTAACTTCAAAATACTTTGGAGCTCTGTACAATTCTTTTATTCCATTACAAAAAAACTAGAAGTGATTTCACACTTCATAAATTTTATACAAGTTATTAACTTCTGCAAAATATTTTCATATGCAACTTTTTTTTAAATAAAACTAAATTTTCTCTTTGTTATGACACAAAAACACTGCACACGGTTTTACTACACATATTTATGATTAATGACACACAAAATATAAAATAAAAATTTAACCATATCAAAATTATAAGCAAACCATATTAATCAGGTTTTATTTAAATATGTAACAATTTAAAACTAGTTTTATACATTGTTGTTTTTTTAATTTTTTCAGTAATTTTCGATGCTCAATAAAATAGCTACTTAGCCTAGTATGTCTTAAAATAAACTGTAAGCATAGCCTAACAAGCAGCAGCCTTGTCAACATATTGAAATTAGAACAGTTGAATGCAAAATGATTAACTAAGCCTATTTCATCGTTTCATTAAAAAACATTTCCTATCATACTGCATTATCATAATTGAAATGATGTATAAAATGATAAAGATTTCTGCAAGCCTTACCAAGAAAAAAGACTATTACTGTAGTTTTTCACAAGCAAATTTTCTTATAGCAACAATATAGGCAATTTCCCAAATTAGCTTATACAGTTGAAAAAGAGCTTTCACCGTGTTTAGATCACTAGCCTATGAATTTTCAAAACTGAGATATGGGCAACTTACATCGCACTATGGTAACCAAAGTTAAGAAACAGTGACTGGCTAAAATCAGTAATAATAAATCTATACTGAAGTTACAAGGTTCAAATGAGTATTATTTTATTTAAAATAATTTTGGCTTTCCTCCTGTTTTGAGCATACTGAAATCAATCAAAACTATAAATTTACATTAAAAATTATGCATAAAATTAAATCAAAAAATTTTTAACTGAAGTAATTTTTTTAAATGTATGGAAAAATGACTACAAGTAAATTTTTTTATAATTTATTTAATTGAATAGTGCAATTTGCCTTCAAGACATGATACACACATTCAGGCATGACAGATGTCATTAAGTCCCCAACTACCGCTACCAATAACTTACCAAAAGTTCCTCAAACAAAAGACAAATGTTTATTTCTTATTATTTAACTTGTAGGACTTTGTTAGTTATTAATAAATACAGAACTTTAATTAAATTTCAAGTAACCATATTACATTCTTCATAACTTGCAGTAAGTTATGGTATTCTATTTCAGAGTTTAACCGTCATATTACTACCAAAAGACTTGAAAGATAAAACACGTCTTCTTGCTCTCAATAAATTTGCATATTTTCTTTCAACTAAAAACAAAAAGTTAGGTACAATGCAAAAAATAACCACATTCTTTTAACATTGTGAAGTCACCTAAAAACTTACCGTTTTACTTATGTTTTGTGCTAAGATTTGTTTGTTTGTTTTTTAAAAAAAATTGTTTTTCAAGTTTGTTGGGAAGGGGGGGAATTTATTGAACAAATATCATCATTACTAAAACTAATTTAGTTTGTAATTGAGATAATTCTGAAAGTAGAAAAAAAATGTTATAATACCTTATAAATTAATCTTAGCTTTTTACTTGTATTTGTTTAAAGTAATAAATAAGAATACAAAACATGCTTAGCAAAACCTTAATGTAGGCCTTAAAATGTTCTCAAGGTAAAATGTTTCAACTAAACTTAGGCTACCTATCCTGCATTTTGCTGTCTTCAGTCACCCTAACTCAAATTTAACTATTACATTAGCCTAACTTTTATTTAAGCTCTGAACACAGTACAATAGCATAGAAATACTGTATAACTGTTTCAGATGTATTAACATTCAAACAAACATATCCAGGAATTGACTAAAAACTTCTCGAATGTTGCAAACAGCGTACTTCACAAATTTAGTGAATTCCAACTTAGGTAGGCTTAACTTTAACTATTGTGAAATTCGAATTCATCCAAATAAAAAAAAGACTGTACAGAAAATATGATTTTACCTCGGTCCGTCCGTATGTATTCTGTTTTATGAAAGGATGATAAAAAGTTTTCAACTGTACTGGGGACGGATGGCTACAGATTTACCACTTCTTTTCCAAATATCCAAACCCCAAGACCCGCTCCAAAATGGCGGACAATAAGAAGCTTTTCCTTTAACACCGTTTAATAACCTAAAGATGACGTCATTCCAATTCTTCCCAGAATTCCTCTAAACTACGCAGTTGTGAACGTATGCTGCAGCAGAGACGAGTGTAAATCTGAAAAGCTTTTTACGAAGATCAGTCTATAAATTCGGATACGTTCAAGTTATCACAACAAAACTACAAAAAAAAAAAATAAAGCACTTTGTAGGAAACTGTTTCTCTTTTTAATTATATATAATAAATCACTTCTTTTTTATGTATTTTACTGTTTGTTTTTTTTTGTACTACGGAGCACAAAGTTGAAAGTCTCCCATTTTTTAATGTTTTTTTTTCTCTTTAGGGCTCTTGTTATAAATGACTCAAATTTATTTAATTTTAACACTTTAAATGATAACATCTAACTTAAAGACACTTCACTAGCAGCACTATTTAATGAATATCATATAAAAATTGTTTTACACTGCCTAATTAAGTAATATAAAATGAACTTTAAGGAATGTTCACTGACACAATATATTTGTATTGAAAATATATATATCGTACACCAAATATTTTAGACTATTAATCTTTCGAACTTGAAAGTGGCGCATTATTTAATTCATTTTTTAAAGTTATTGCCCCGGGAAACGTTATGGCCAACTCTCTCCCTACAAAACATATAGTAACAATATCCTATATTGTTTTGTTTTTATGTTTACAAACGTGAACATGATGCTATGTCAGCAAGAGACTGTTTACATATGAGGTATTCTCAAGTACAAATGGAGTGATAAAGCAAACTTCAATTCCTATACAGAAGATTGAGAATGACTTGCTTTCAACAAAATAATTCGAGAATAAACAGCAAAAGAAGTGAAAACGAAACAAAATAAAATCTATGACAAAGAATATACAAATTTATTAACACACACTGAAGGGTTGATGTCTTTGCTCAACATCTTAAATACCGCATTTTACTTACTGGTTGGCTTGTGCATAATGCGAACTTTTCTTACTGAAAGAGATTAGCTTCATTGAATCAAAGAGAACAAGAGTGTGTCTATGCCACACTTTCAAGTCAGACCAAAACCTAGTGCAGTATCTCACAAATTTTGATTACCTAAGAGAGAAGGCGATACAGGCGCACGATCAAGCGAGTATAAGCTCTCTAGAATGACCACTGTAGCGTATAAGTGTAGCCTGAGGCGAGAATTAAAGCAAACTTTTATATCTTGTTCACAAGGATGTAAATAACTGCATAAAAAGTATATAGAAATTTTGAAAAAAATCCCGAATATACCTGATAAAATATATATTATTCTTTAGATATAGACAGTTAAATCTGGCAGTTTTCAGCTGCCACTTATATGAGCATCAGAAGTGCAAAATTCATAGAAAAAGTATCAACTTTTATATTCGTAGACATTGTCTAGTTTATGCATATAGAAATAGCCAACGAAACACAATACATTATCGCAATCGTGCTGACTACCCTGTGTACTGTCCTTGTTAGCCACAACTCCAATATCTGGTGACAAAAACTTAGTTTTTCTTTTCAGTTGTAAATACTTTTTAATACTTATTTATGATAAATGTGCACAACCTTATATTTGCGCAGCAGTAGAAAATCTGATAATAGGTGTTTATCTGCACCATCATTTAAGTATTATGGATATTTGAAACAGGTAAGCCTGCCTGTGTTAAAGGGATTGAAACAGAATAGGTAAAACAGGCACAATTAAGATGGTAAGACCAATAACTCAAAGGAAGTGACATATCTCGCCTTCCAAACTATTAAGTGACATTTTCACTATAGAATACTGTTGCGTCAGCGAGGTCACGTGACCAG
>NW_013666855.1:139178-140202 GCF_000517525.1 Limulus polyphemus | reverse complement strand
ATTGAACTGAGTATTATTGAAGTTGAGCACGTGAGAAGTTCGTTGTTATAGCGCGACTGTTGAAATTAAGTGTATCGCAAAGTTATATTCAGAAAGAATAAACCAGTTTTATTTAAGAAAGGACTCGTGTCGCTAAAGTTTCGTCGGAACGAATTTACGGAAAATCAACTAACGAACAGAGACTTAACAATACATATGCAGTACATTATGTGATAATCACTTTATTATTTTACAGCTAGGTTGGTTGGTTGGTTGAGAAATCAACAACTAAAAGGGCTTTGTGGTCCTGACTTTCCAAGCTATTGAGTGATATTTTGTAGCAAAACATTTTCAAAACAATTTCAACTACTGTATTTATTATCGAGAAGTACAAGAATCGTGGTACTGTCATGAATGCTCCTTTGATTTGGAAGAAAGAAGGTTCTTTCACCAGAACAAGTATAAGAATTATAAAGAAAATTAAGATGAATCTGAGATTGAATACCAGATATATTCAAAGTGAATTTACTGCAAGTGGAACTAATTTTCCTATTTCAACCATAAGTTGAGTATGTTATGGGGAAGTCTCAGCGGTCACAGGCAAAGAAATACGCCACTCTCAGGAAGAAGTTCAGAAGGACAATTACTTAAAGTTTACAAAACGGCATTTGAATAATGGATATGTAATGGTTGGAAACGGCTTGAATGAGTAATGAAGAAAAACTTTAATATAAGTTTAACATAACAGCAAATGTACAATGCTTTTACAAGGTTTTGTCATCATCAGGTAATTTTTCTTCATTACCCATTCAAGCCGTCTCCAACCATTATTAGTCTCAAAGTGGGTTCCTCGTCATCGAATAATGGATATGTGTTCTGGTCTAAAGTTTTGTGGAGTGATGAAACAAATCGAGCTATTTTGTCTCTCTGATAGTCATTACGTTTGGATAAAGTCTGGTGAGGTGTACAAGGAAAACATACTGTTACGTCTCCGTTTGTTAATTAACTTTCCGTAACTTCGTTCCGACGAAATTTTAACGACACA
>NW_013666855.1:116904-138311 GCF_000517525.1 Limulus polyphemus | reverse complement strand
GACAATTCACAAAGGTACAAGATATTTCCAGAAAGCAGGGGGCGTGACACTAGTCACGTGACCTCGCTGACGCAACAATAGCTTTACCATAGATAGAATACCTGCACACATGATAGAAGCAGTGTTATTGTCATTGCCAAACTGTAGTGTTTGTTGGTAAAAAAGGGATTCGTGACAGTGGGTTTAATACAATTTTTTTAGAATTTTGATACATTTTGCAGAAGTTTGCTACAAAATGAATGACATATTCTCTCATAAAGGGAATAATGATAAACATGTGCATATTTTTATGTCTTCATGTGTAATGTAAATCTTAGAGTCACTTGTTGCATGAGCTAGGTGCTGTTAAACATTTATTTTGGCCAGCTTATAATATGAAAAATTTATATTCTATTACATTACCCAATTCTTATTAATACTCGGTGCAGAATTGTTAAAAAGTATGACTGTATAGACAGTGTGAAACATAATTACAGTTTATTGTGGTCTCAGCTTACTCTATTCTCATGCATACATAAGCTTTATTTTAATAGTTTTTTCAGTTTTTAGGATTTAAAATGTTTGTGTCACTTCACAGTTCACAATAAGTATTGAAATTCAACTAATTGTTAACTTTTGGATCATTTTGTTTTTCATTTTTTCTTTTATGTTAACAACAACCTGAGTATATAAAAATAATAGAGAATTACTAGCATGAATTGCTACAAATTCACCAAGTTGGTTAGTATGAGGCACAAAAACAAATCATATTTTTACTGCAGGTTTGGGCATGGAGCATTCCTTGTCTGCCTGGAAAACCTTTATAAGGTAAGAACACAGTGTTAGTGACTATTTCAAGAAATTGGGTACGTGAATGCATATAATTATGGATCTCTTTATCTGCATGTTTTACAATTTGCATCGTATGGCAATATTTTTATCATGAAAAATTAAAATTCTTGGAAAGAGCATACTTTAATTCAGTTTTATAGTTATTTTTAAGAATGTCCAATGATTTCAAACTGTTGAAATTGATTAATTATCAGGTAGTTTGTGTGGATTTTATTAACACTATTGATCAGATTTTGCTGTTTATCAAAACTCAGGTATAAAGCATATAATTAGAAAGAGTCTAATACCATTATTGATAATGCTTTGTCCTATTTATATGTACAAGTTATAAAACAAACATATAAACTGAAATCACCAATAATTTTCTTCATGCATAACACTTAATTGATGAATATGTAATAATGTTTAAAAAGTGTGAAATTTGATACTTAAAATATGGATGTTATGAATATTGGCATTGTAATCATGTGTTTTTGGAGACTTATATTGTCTGTAGTTGAAAAAATTTTAATTTCTGTTATTGTATTTAATGATAATTAATTATACCATAATTCAGTTTTTGTTAAAAATAATTAAAAAACAAATACAATAGTAAGAAGGAAAAAGGCAAATATATAATCTACATGAAATATGGTGAATGAAACCATAATATATTTTTTTGGATATAGAAAGTAACTGGCAAGGATATGATCTATACAGCATTAGTGGGTAAACCAAGTGAGATAACATACCTTCATGCTGAACACTGTGTGCTTCAGGAAGCTAGGAAGATGTGCTTAACTGAACCTATTAAAACATTATATGCCATTGGGTAAGTTGATATTCTTTTTAAGCTAGCAGTTGTGTTAATTTTTAGAGAGGGAATTAGCCAAAATTATACCATTTTTATATATTGCTTACAAAATAGCTGAAAACAGAATTGTTGCTATGTAAGCAAACTTAAAATTGTATGTTAACAATAAAAGCTGCTAGTTAAAAGAAAATAAAGATTGTTTAGTGTTTGATGTATTCTAACTGTTACGTCTCCGTTTGTTAATTAACTTTCCGTAACTTCGCTAAGTAAAGACTTGTGTCGTTAAAATTTCGTCGGAATAAAACTGGTTTATTCTTTCCGAATATAACTCTGCGATACACTTAATCTCAATATTCGCGCTAAAACAAACAGTATCACGAACGAACGTTAACTTCAACAATACCCTGTGACTGCAGTTCAATTACTCACTGTCTACACACACATTACCTTCCCCTCTTTTATATACCTGCCTACCCTATATCTAGTAAGAACTAGAACATTCGCCAAAGTACAGGATAATTCTAGATAGTAGAGAGCGTGAGAATCACATGATCTCGATGACGCAACAATATCATACCTATTCTCAAACATGGAGGTAGTAATATCGTTCTATGGAGCTGTTTTTCTTCTAATGGCGCGAAAGATTTAGTTCCTATACATTGTAAAATGGATTCTATAGCATGCCAAAAATTATTGACCAATCATCTGAAATCCTCTGCAACAAAACTTGGTAGCAAAACTGAACATTCCAACATGACAATAATCCAAAGTGCACATCAAAAGCCACATCAGAATGGTTAAATATAAAGATGATCAACATTCTGGAAAAGTCTAGTCCAAATCCCAATCTAAATCCAATTGAGAATCTTTGTAATGAGTTGAAGAAAGCTGTACAACAGAATTTGAATGAACTGGAATAATATTGCATTGAAGAATGGTCAAAAATATCTAAACAATCCTGCCATAAGTTCATTTACAAGTATTTGTTTGTTTGTTGTTAAGTGTAAAGCTACACATTGGGAAAAACGACGTTACAGTACTGATGTCAAAAGTAGGAATATTTTAGTGAAAATAATATACAGCATTGAATATACTTGAAGAATAACTTCAAATGTTGAAGATCGGGGATTATGATATTGGAGATGCAGTTCCAATAAACCAGTTAGCCAGGCGACTTCCATTTGCAAAACAGACTGAGGCTTTTAAAGGGATAGAAGCCATGAAGGAACAAGAAGTGGTAAAATTAAACACTAGTCCTTGGGCGTCACTTGTAAAAAGGAAAAATGGATCCATAGGCACCTTATGGATTACCAGAAGGAGAATGAAGTTAAAAAGAAGGATGGCTACCCATTGCCATGGAATAACTTTACTTTGGATGCCCGATCTAAATTTAAATGGTTTTAAACATTGTATATTAAGAGTGGATATTGGCAAAGCAAGTAGAGAAAGGACAGAATTTACCACAGCAATTGGATTAAATAACTTGTCATCTTACCATTTGTAGTATGTAATGCACTTGCTGCATTCCAACAACTAATGGAGTGTGGTCTACCTGAACTACCCTGCAAAGTTGTGCCACACTTAGTTACTTGGATGACATAAATGCACATGGAACGACCTTTGATAATGCTTATGAAGGACTAAGAAAGATTCTAGATTGGTTGAGGAAAGATGAATTTAAGCTGAATCCCGTGATGTGCGAATTATACTTTCAAAAGCTGAATATTCTGGAAAACACAGAAGCGGAGGAGTGTCTAAAGATCAATTGAAGAATGATTCTGCCCATAATTGGCCAACATCAAAGAACCTGCATGAGGTAAGGGGATTTCTTGAATTATCATCTCACTAGCATTTTTTTGTAAATATTTATCTGGCATAGTCATATAATTTCTGTTGGAATGCTGATTGTGAACAAACATTCAACAAATTGAAAATATAATTGATCACTACATCTGTATTAGTATATCCAACTCTAGAATATCCACTCATTTTAAACACAGATTTCAGTGATTTTGCAGTGAGAGCAGTTTTATCATAAGTAGAACACAGAGTAGATGATGTGCTTGCCTACTGTAGCAAGACAATGAATGCTGCAGAAAGAAAGTATTATACAACCGAAAAGAGATACTAAGTGTTGTTCGAGCCCTAAGTCACTTCCATCATTATCTATATTGACAAACGTTTATAATCCGGAGAGATCACGCAGCATTAAAGTAACTGGTGAATTATCACAACCCAGAAGGCTAAATAGCAAAATGGCTTCATAAACTTCAGGACCAAAAGTTTAACATTGTGCATCACCCCAGACAGAACAACAGAAATTCTTATGCATTATCCTGGAAACCATGTTTTAATGAAGCTGGAAAACATTGTTATAAAAGGGATCCACAAGACTGAAAAGACTTCAAACCTAAAGTACAGCAAATTGTAGTGCAAGACGTATCATCCACATGTGGTAGTGAGAAAGTGATGTGGTCCAACATTAATCTGAAAAATGCTCAGGCAAAAGATACAAGTTTAAAACTATTTATTCACTGGCTCAATAATAGTTCAGAAAATCCTCATGGCAAACAGTTCCTCCATACAGACCAAAGACAAATATTTATTTGGCACAGCGAATTCATTATGCTTATATGAAGGCTTGATATGTCGAAGATGGGAATATACTAGTGGACAAAAGCAACGACCTCAGTTGGTACTTCCACATTCTTAAGCACTCGTTTATCTCCCCAAACATCCAATGGTTGGTAATTTAGATGTTAAAAAGAAACTGGAGAGATTTTAAGAAGTCAGTGAATGCTTCTACTGGCTTGCATACCTGGGGTTGTGGACAATTGATGTGAATTCTGCTGTGAGAAGAAAGCTCCATGAAAGAAAAAGCACGGACAACTACAACAGTATTGGAGGTGGTTGCTATTAATGTGCTTGGTATTCTGTCACTGAGTATGGGAACAGATACATCATAGTCGTGATGAAATATTTTGTCAAATGTTCAGAAGTATAAGCCTTTCCTAACCAGGAAGTAAAAAAAACTCGAGGAAGGAACTCATCAACGAATTTGTCTCAAGATTTGGCGTGCCTATGAAACTTCACTCAGGTCCAGACTAACTTGTGGAAATGTGTCTAATCATTAGAATAAAAAAGAACAGGACAATGGACCTTCATGTATCTTCCGACTTCATGGTGGAGAGATACAACTGCACACTGTTAAATGGTTTTTGCAATGTTTAAGCTTGTAAAAACGTCAAAGAGGAACTAAACTAACATGTTATCATTTATATTGACTGGAATTTGAATTGTTTTAGGTATGCAAATACCAAAGCTTCAAGTAAACCAAATTTTAACAACTGAAATGCTTCGCCAGTCTTCATTTCATCTAAAATGTGAATCAGCTGTATTGAGAGTAGATAATGGTGCAATAATATGTGAAATTATGGATGCAAAATAACAATAAATGATGTAAAATCAAGGAAACTACAGATCTCTAGTTTCGTCATGGGTTGAAGACAGTCTTGTACCACTTAAGTATTTGCAGGGTCCATAGAAACCCATCTATATACACAATATAACCAAGGAACTCCATTTGTTCCTTGTTCATAATGCCTGTCTTTTATATCCACTTAAATAACATGTTCAGGTTTAGAGCAGGAGATTAAAATATGCAGCAGAACACCATAATATAATTGAAATAAATCAGACACTTCTCCCATTGCAATCATCTCAGTGTATGCTCCATTAACCTCTTGAAAAATGGCGAGTGTGTTACACAGGCTGAATGGCATGACACAGAGCTCATGCAAAACACTTCGAGTACTGAAAACAGTTTTTGGTCTTCTTTTGTCATTCAATTTGACTTATCAGTATTCAAAAAATCCTGAACCAGTTGGCATCTTCCAATGCACCCATAGACTCATCTGTCCAGTGGAGTCGAAAATGTTGGCATACCCTTCTTATTTCTTAAGTCACTACTGCAGTTGACATCACATTCTCTGAAGATTGTAAGATTCTGTTATATTTCAGCTCTGGCTATATCCTTAGTGCTCAAGGGAAGCGTGCACAGTGGTTGTTGTATTGCATATGCATCTAGGTAATGGCAATCTACTATTGTTAATACTAATTGACCAACTGGTCCCATGAACACATTGGCATACTAAACCAACAAATCACTGAGCATCAACCACTTTGTTGAATCTAGATTACTTGCAAAATCATTAACTAGCACACTCGAGTATGCTGGTGAATATATGGCAGGTGGCTTTTAATTATAATAAATGCAATGTAATGTATGTGGGATATCACAATTTGAATTTTGAGTTGATGGGAATAACCTTAACAATGTTATGGGAGAAAACGATCTTGGTGTTCTTATTCACCAGTCTCGTAAGCTGTTCAAGCAATGTGGTATTGCTACTGGCAGGGCAAATACAATTTTAGGTTGTACCTACAGGAATATTGAATACAAGCCTAAAGAGGCTATAATGTCAGAGGAGGACTACTACGGTGATATCTGGGATGGAAAGGTTATCATATAAGGATGGTTTAAGATCTCTGAACTTGTTTTCGCTTGAAAAAAGAAGAGCTAAAGGGGATCTGATTGGGGTATTTAAGAATTTTAAGGGAATTGACAGTGTTGATACATCATCTTTTTTCATGTTTAATGGTGAAAATGGTACGACAAGGGGACACAGATATAAAATTTGGCAGGGAAAAGAAAAAATCTTCAGCTAAGACAACTTTATTTTTCTAACAAGGTGGTTGATCTTGAAACGGGTTGCTTTTGGGTGTGGTGAATGCATATATAATTTAAGGGAATGTTTGATAAACATTTTGAATGATGAAAGCTGGCTTTGAGATTTGTTAGTATAATCTAGTAAACAGGACAGCCTAGATGGACCAAATGGTCCTTTACTGTCGTTCAATATTATATTATGTTGTGTATTTGCTCTATAACGTGATGTAACAAAAGCAACCTCAGCAGTACCACTAGTTTGGGTTACTTCAACTTCACTTACTTTACCTATGATTATTCCACTAGGAAACTGAATAGTCGAATGTTCATAATTACGGAGCACTACAATGACTACATAATTGTTTGAGCTAAGGTTTCCTGAATTTTGGGCAAGAAACATTGCATTTCATGCATCATTTCCATTCCTGTGTTACACATTGACACCGTACTAGACTTCATCTGTAATGCATTGTGTAACACCACTTGTGTATTTGAAAATATGTGTGCATTCCACTTTTCTTAGGCAGCAGCATAGTTGGAGAGAGGGTGAGGGGGTGGATGGTTTGAACAACCATCCCAGTATTTTTAAAAGACTAAAAGGTCCACTACACTCGACTCTTAAAATAGTATCCTATTACAAGTACATATGTAAGAAAACCAAATTTTAACTTTCAAAACACTCTGCTTAAATCAATACTGGTGACTCTATATGACCTAAAGTATTTTTTCACATGGCTCTATAATATACTTTGATATCTGATAGAGTTGGATAGAGCCACCTAACTTCATGCCTTTAAAAAACTGTTTTTGTTATATCGATTTGGAGTCATACGATTTATTTAATTATTATATATTATTTTTCTCCCAAAAGCAAAATTATAAATAGCTCCCTCTATGCTACGTAAATAATGAATTCACGAAATATTGATGAATCCGTAGGATCCTAGCGGCTTTCTTCAATTTCACATGTTAACAGTTGAATTATCAAGATGTACGAAGCTTCACCTTTGACGACCCAAAATATGTTTTTGAATAAGTTGTAATTGAAGACCAAAGTTCATATATTACATTTTTCTTTTTATTACACGCACAGAGACAGCTTTCTTGTATTACAACAAGTTGTATATTGTAAGTTTTAATGGAACACATGTTTTGATCTCCTCTGAATGTGAGATAGTATTACTTATTAGTAATAATAGGAAAAAAAATTGGATCTTTTAGTTTTAAGAAAATGAATCGTTTTATTTTGGGATTACAATTTCATAATTTTAGACATTCTTCCAAAATTGTGAATATTTTTTACAATCCATTGTCAGTAAGTAGTCCAATCTCAGTGTGGAAAATATTATCAATCAAGTTAGCCACTAATAGTAATACTAGAGCATTTAAAGATTGTGATTCAGAATCTCACAAAATTAGTGCTGAAAATACTACTACTACTACAACTTGGACACCAAATGCTACAGAAGAACGAGAATCTGCCTTCAAAAGAACTTTCCGTGTTTTAAAAGAAGATTTATGGAACATACGAAATAGTCAAATAAATTCTAGGGAACAAAGAATTCCATCCGAAGTTGATATTGCTATCATAGGAGGAGGAATAATGGGTTCATCAATTGCCTACTGGCTAAAGCAACGTGCACCAGAAAGCTTCAATCTTATTGTACTGGAGAGGGATCCTACTGTATGTTTTTATTTTTGTGAACCCTTATTTTTTATAGTAAATCAATGAAGTGTATAATAGTTCAATCTTTCACTGAGTCCTTTTAAAGAATAAGTCAAAGTTTAAGTTTTTCTATTATGCTGGAATTTTGTATAATATAATTTAATTTTTAGGGGATGGAGATTTTATTTACAGTTTATTATTTAAGTTACTTTAGTGTAAGTTGAATATTTAGCAAAGGTACAGATCATTGATGCAAATCTGATGTATATAATTGATGCTTAAGACATAACTGTGTGTGAACATTTCAAATTTTTTTTATCTTAGGTTGATGATTTAGTATCCTCTAAGGTTATAATCTTCCATAAAACAAAGATTTACACGTATCAATCTTAACAATGTTAGAGGTTTAGCGAACCCCATTTTTGACTATTAGATCAGTTACCATAAATAGTTGTCAACTTTAGAAAGTTAATTTGAGGTATTTTTAGGTAAATCCATATTTGCTAAGAAAACATGTTAATTTATAGAAAATAATAAGAGTTAAACATGGTTATTCTTGTTTACACTTTTAGCAACTGTGTAGATTCTAAGTTTACTGAATGAGTATCAGTGAACATGCACACGTGTATATATGAAAGCTTTCATTTATTTTTTTCCAAAATGAAGGTTTGGGTGTTCAAAAAGTTAATAAGTGTAAGCAATGAGTTGGTCTTCTTGTATAAATTGTTATATGATGGTTTTAATAATATCCTTGGAATGGTAAAAACAATATAAAATATCAGAGCCTTATAAAATTTTGAAACAAACAAAAATTTGATACAAAAGTAACAAAGAGTGTTCCGATAATATTGAGAGTAACTGGTCATTTGCTGGTTGTTGGATGGATGTTTGTAATTAAAATTTTTAAAAGTGTTCATATCAACATTAAAGTCAATGCATAAATGGGATCTTTTGAATGCCACAGTTGTACCTAAAAGTAAATGTTTTCAGCTTATCTGTAAATTAAATAAACAAATCACATTGATGGGATTTGGAGAAAGACTATTTGAATTTTAATTGAAAGGTAGCTGAGTGAGAGAAAGCAAAAAGTTCTTATTTATGAAGTTCAGTCAAACTAGTGGGTTGCCTCAGTGGTCAGTGCTTGAGCTTTTGCTTTTTGTCATTAACATTAATGATACTGATAAGGGCATAATTGTTAAAGTTTGGCAAAGACATTAAACTGTTGAGTATTTCTAGCTATGTTGAGGATACTGAGATATTGTAAAATTAGGGACCCCCTGATCACTTTCCAGTTCACATTTGGCAATCTTACCACGTAGTTGGTAAATAAAAATACAAAATTACTAAAGTTCGTATGAGTATTTGGAATATAGCAATAACTGTTTTAATACTTCTTTCACAAACAAAAGAATCAATAAAGCTTATGATTCTAGCTGTGAAGTACTGGCCCAAACTGTGTCACTGTTAACTGGAATATCATGAAGATTTTTACAGGCCTATATTTATAGATATAGATTTTTGATAGTAAAAAGTGGTTGAAAAAATAAAATAGCTTAATTAAAAGAAAATATAATTGAAGTTTTTTTGAACAAACAATGACTTTGAAATCCAATTAAAACCTCCTTTGTTTTCATGAAATCTCACATTTGTGTAATATTTACTTACTTCAACTATTACAATTTATATAACTTATCTTATGAGAGGGAAAGGTGGTGTCACAGGTGCTGTTATCAGGTACTAATAGTTATATGTACACTAAAGAAATGGCATCAAAATATGATAATGTACTCTTTAAAATAACTATAATTACAATTATTATAAAGGTATATAAACGTTATGTATATCTAAATTTTAACACACATTGTGTTTTTTTCATGTATTAGTTGTTTTCTAAAAGCTGTTTAAATATTTATATTTCAATACAGTAATGAAACAAACCCTTAAAAAATCTCATCAAAACAGCATTAGTGAACTACATGATGTATGTTATCAGTTTGAGGATATTGTAATAAGAAACAAAGACTGATCAGTATTAAAATGTTTTATTTACTTCCTCATAGTAAATAAATAAATATATATATATATTTTATAAAAAATATATATGAAAACTAAATAAGTGCATATGATCTTTGATGACCACATTAGTCATTTTGCACTGGCTAATATTAATCAACTTTGGCTAATAGAAATTCAGGTTGGCTAATTCATTGGCCAAAAGTTAAAAAAACACAGGGTTGTCCCTGAGGATGATTTGGATCAGTTGGTTAGTTGGACAAATATTTGGTGAATGATTGTAGTGTAAGTGCAAGATAATGCACTTGGGTTACCAGAATTTGAATCACACATTTAATATAGATGGGAACCCATTCAGTAGCCTGACTGAAGAAAAGTGTCTTGGCATAGTGGTGGACGGTGCATGAAATGGCAAAAAGAAAAGTGCTGGTACTGTCTAATGGAAAGTACTGGCTCCTCATTTCAATCACTGGTGGTGGATAAGTAACTTGTGCTATCAAGGCAGTGCCTTGTTGCTCATAATATAGCTAATCAAATGTTTTGGGATGTATTTATAAACATATTGATTAAAAGTCAAAAGGGATAGCTTGAAAAGCATTGTTAATAGACTGCATCTATCTCGGATGTTTTTGGACAATGTTTCAAGCTGTCTTCATCTGCTAACAGCTCAAATGCAATCCAGAAAACTTCTTAGGTAGATGCAGTCCATTAACAATGCCTTTCAAGTACACTCTTTTCTTTATAAACTTTCTCTAAAGCAAGGTAATTAGCTCATTATACAAATCACTAGTTAGGTCTCAGAATGTTGTATACAGTTTTAGTCTCCTTATCTAAGAAAGGATATTGACTTATTGGAGAAGGTTCAGAGGAGGGTTGCTAAAATGGTTTTGAGGATGGAAAGGTTATCTTATAGGGATAGGTTAAAAGCTAAACTTGTTTTCTCTTGAGAAAGGTAAGGATAATCTTGTCAAAATTTACAATAATATCCAATGGGGTGATTAATAAGATAAGGCTCTATCCCTATCATCGTTCTTAATAACCTAGAACCTTGAGTATTTCACAAACACATTTCAAAATTTATTCATAAAAATTGTGTCATACAGAAATTTTGGTTTGCATGGGTAAAGAAAAAAAATAATATTGTGTTCTAAGAATAACTGCTGATTTCAAATACATTTACCTTTATGCACAAAAATTGTCTTCACACACAGAAATTTTGATTTGCATGGGTGAAAAAACAAAAAATCAATATTATGTCCTAAGAATAATTTTCTGTTATGTCAATGTTCATAGTATACATTACAAAATTAGTTTGATCCATCTAAAACTAGTTGAATTCATGGATGTCAGATGGTTTCCTGTCTGTGAGGAGACCTCAATCATGCAACTATCAATGAAATATGAGTGCTTTTGAACTAATTTGCATATTTGAGGGTGAGCTGTTCAATAGATGACCTCTTAATTGGTCATGTGTGTTTAGTGTAGCCATCACACCTACATCATTTGCAGTCAAAAGAAATATTACTTTAATCAGATTATCGAGTAGCTTGTTTGTAAGGTGGTCAATAATTCATCAGGAGCTGTTATTTGTTACACCTTTGAATACAAAAGTTAATTGGTAGTCAGCCTGATTGTTAGGCTAAAGAATGTCAACTAAGACTTATAATTATTAAATAATTAAACCACATAGTTATTTTAAAGTGATCAAAACTGAATACTTTTAACAGTTTCAAAGTTGGTAGTTGTTGAAGTACATCACACTGTCAACATTTTCTTCATTTTCACCCCATCACAAATTCACAAACTAACAAGATATGAAGGCAAGGAGCAGTTGTTACAGAGGACATTGGTACTAATTCTAGTACGATACCTTACATCCACTCACATAATAGCTTTTCTCATTCAGTCCTGCCTTCTATATGTAAAAATTATTTGATTGCTACTAGCCTTGATACTCCCACCTACCCCACATGCTTAATATGGTACAGCTGTGCTGTAGCATGCAAATAAACATCAACAACCCTCCACCAATAGGAATGTCCCATACCCTCCTGACACGACTGGCCCCTTCTATACTGTAGAACCTAACCTTTACTTCTTGATTTGGCACAGTAGTATAAAGGTATGTTCAAATTTCGCTCATGTTTGCTTTCAATTTTTTTCCAACAACTTTGCTGTTTCTGCTTTTGTTTGAGTTACTGTAGGTTGTTACTTTCGTTATCCACTCTCAGTTGAGTTATGAATTCCAAATTTCAAATCACTGTTACTACCACAGTAGTTAACACTACTAATGCACCTCAACCTGTAGTATCTCAGCCTTCAGGCTCCACACTTTCAGCTGAGAAGGTCTTGGTTTTAGTACATCATAAACTGGAGTCCATCATGTGGTCTGGGGTGTCTCCTGATCCCAGACCACATATTCTTTTTCCTGGTGAATGTGAATAAGAAGGTGATAAGAAGGTTTGCTTGTCAAGTTGGAGAAATCCATTCTTCTTCTTGGGTGTGTTTTTCATCTTCTGTCTCAGTTGGGCCCAGCCTTCTTCACTTCCTTTGTGGGCAATGGAGTTAATAGTTTTCAAGGCTCAATTCTCTCCTTTTCTTAGAACATATGAGGTTCTTTCTCTTCTAGGGACTTGGGCTTCCATGGAAACCCTCATTCCCTTAGGTTGTACTCATATGCACACCCTTCAGTGGGTGTTGCACAATCAGTGAAATCTTGCTTGGGATCCCCAGGACTCTGTTCTCCTTCTTCCTCCCTCCATGAATGTTGATTTAGCCTGGAAACTCAACAGAGACAACCTCTTGATGGGTGTTTCTCTTCTGTTTCCCAGTCTGGAGTTGCATCTTTTTATGGATGCTTCTTTGATGGGTAGGGGAGCATTTCTGGATACACAGGAAATCATGGGTCTTTGGTCAAGGTGACTATGTACATCAATATGCTGGAGCTTGTTACCATTTGTTGGCCCCTAGATAATTTCCTGCCTTTAATACAAGACAAAGTGGTCATGATCCTTTCCAACAAATCAACCATTGCCTCATATATCAATCAACAAGGGGACACTTTTTCATGTTAACTTTGTTTCTGGATGTTATGACCCCTCTTCTGGTGTGTCATGTTCCAGGTGCTCTAAATCTTTTTGTGGATTGATTGTCTCATCCCAACAAGGTTCTCCCACAGAGTGTTCCCCCAATCCTCAGGTGTTTTGGTTGCATTTGCCACCAATCTCAATGCCAAGCTACCCCTTTTTTTTGGTCTCCAGCCCCACTTCTTTTGGCTTTAGCAGTGGACACCTTCAGTCACAATTTGTCACACCTTTACCTGTATGCCTATCTTCCTATCCATCTCCTGCCTTGTGTCAGGCCCTTCTTGTTACATCTTTTTGGCCTGCTCAACCTTGTGTTCTTGTTCTTACCCTCCTTCAGTCAGCACCTTTGATATCAATCCCGCTATCCCCTCCCTCCTTTGACAACTTCAGTTGCTGGTGTATCATCCCAACATCACCACACTCTGAATTCATGTGTAGTGTTTGTCCAGCCCCTTGCAAAGCGGTCTTGACTCTCCACATCGGTAGCTTCTATTCTTTTCCATTCTGTCCCTTTTTCCTCCTTATTGGTGTATCAGAGAAAATGACATGTATTTTGCAGGAGGTCTCTGCACCATGGTTACCTCCCTTATTTGTCTGATTTTTTTACATGACTGGTTGACACTGGTTTTTCCATTTCTATCACTGCCTACATGGCAACCTTGTCCAATACCTTCTGTTTCATTCCTTTTGTCTCCTTTCTCCTCCTCATCCTTTGTCCCTTCCTGATTGGAACCTCACTGTTGTTCTCCATGCCCTTATCCAACCTCCTTTTGAATCCTTGGTCACCTGTTTTCTGAAACATTTGTCCCTTCAAGACCTATATTTTGCTCCTTTTTGCCTGTGGTAATTGTAGGTCGGATGATTTTGCCCTCAATGTATCACATGTCTTTTATCACCATCTCCTGTATCTGGATTGAAATTTTTTCCACAAGACTTTGGCAGCTGGTGAATTTGACATCACATTTGCCCCTATTTCCCTACCTTCCATTTCCTATTTATATTCCCACCCTGATCTAGATTATCTACTCTGTCCTATTCATGCTTCATGATGTTATATTGCCTGCAATGTTTTTTTCTGTGGTTTCCATTCCCATTTGTTTATCTATTGGAACCCTTCCTCTCTCTGTGATATTTCCCCTACCACCCTTATGGGATGGATTTGCCAGCTTATCAGATTGGCTTATTCTTCCTTGTCTTCTGATTCCCAACATCTTTTCCAAATGTCCTCTTATCAGATCTGGCACCTCTCCCTTTACTTAACTGCCCATTTTCATCTTACATTAGATGAAATCATTTGGGCTGGCATGTGGACCACACCTAATGCATTCATCTGCCATTACCTTCATCATATTATTGTCCCCTTTTCCTGTAGATGTCAAATTCTACCTGTTGCCATTATACACACTTTGGTTCAACTGTGAGTGGGTAAATTTGTATTTCTTTATTTACATTCCAGGGTCACTAATGTACATGTTGGATCCTGCTCTGTGGCAAGTGGTGCCTGGCCAGGTATACTATTCTATAAACCTGCACTGTTGAGAGGGGATGTTCCACAAGATCACTAGTAGGTTCATCCTTGTGGTATTTTGCATCATCACTATGTCTGTCCCAGACTGTACCAACTCATGGTTTATCCTGTACAGTATAGCTGCTCATCCCTCCAATCCTAGTTGAATAAACTGGGACTGGCCTGCTTTTAAAATTAGGGTTTCATTTTCTGTAGTTTTGCATCTCTCCATACTCCACATCACATTGTTCTCCCTCTTTGTGTGGAGTATGGGAGTCCTTGTCATGTAGAAGCTACTAGCCACTGGGGTGATGAAAAAGGAATACTCTTCCTGAGTGTGCCCAATCCCATTTCAGTTGAGAGTAGGGCAGTGGTGTTCTGTCAGTGTAGATGGTGTGAACCCTCCTCCTACTGTGAAGTGGATGTAAAATTCCTGACACTGTCTGGTTATGGACTGAAAATGATCCAATAAAATACAGTTCATCCCTCCACCTGGGGTCCCTCATCCTACCCCTGCCTGAATGAGACTTTCCATGTGGTCTGGTGTTGGATTGGAACTGGCCCAGCCAACATAAGTCCTCATGCATGTGGCTGGTAGGGAGCCCTCATCCTACCATGGACTGATAAATTCCCAATTCTGCCTGGCTTTAGATTTTAGTGAACCACCACATTGCATTCATCCTTCCTACCATTGCTTGGATGTCAGTTCCTGGTTGATCTGATTTTGGTTTGGTTGTGTACTGGGTTTGCACATGTGTACCCTGCTTGGGTAGTTGAAATGGACATTGTTTTCCCTTCTGCTTCCTAAGCTAGAGATGAAAATGATTGGATCCTTCCTTCTACCATGGAATGGAAGACAAATACCCAATGCTGCCTGGTTTTGGACTGGAGTTGACCAACTGATTACAGTCTGACATGCCATAGCCACTCTACACCATTTGGTGTATCCAATTCTTAGTGGATGTGCTCCTTTTCTACCTGATTTAGTGACACACATTTTTGTGACAAGTAAAGGGTATACCTGGTTCACATGCGGTGTGGTCTCCCATGGGTGTGTTCCTCTACAGAACATATGTCACACTCCACGGGCTCTCTTCGGTCACTTTCGGAAGGATGCTCATCTATGTAAATTTTGCACTGGTTCCTCTACCAGGTCAATATGGGATTCTAGCTATTATGTGAGAAGAGGTAAGGTATTGTACCAGAAGTTATAATTTTTCTAAACTGAAAATGTATTTCTGATAGACACTTTCCTCTTCCCACACTTCCCACCTTTCCTTCCCATTTTTGGTGCTTCTTTTTTGCTTAACATTGAAGTGAGGATTGGGTTCTACAGTACAGAGGGAACCAACTGTGCCAGGAGGGTATGTTATACTCCTATTGGTGGAGGGTTGTTGCATGTTTATTTGCATGATACAGTGTAGCTGTACCATGTTAAATATGTGGGGTAGGTGGGAGTATCGAGGCTAGTGGTAAATAAAAAATGTGTGCATATAGAAGGCAGCATTGGAAGAGAAAAGCCATTATGTGAGGAGAGAGTAAGTATCTATTGGTATTACATTTTTTCATTCTAATAATTTAAGTTTTCACATTCAGATTTTAAAGTTCCACACTCACAATTTAACACCTAAGGGTATTTCACCCAAGTTTTGAATCCTATGGAGAACCCAGCAGGCTGGAATTTCTTTGTGCTATGTTCTGAAGCAACAAGATGAGAGATACAACTTTAAGGTGTGGAAAATAGGTTATGCTTTATTTAAAGCAGTTTTATTTTACTAACTGGATAATTGGCTTACAGAATGAGTCGGCATCAGCAATAGTGAAGACCAGCACTTTACAGGAGTTTAAGAAGGAATTGATGATTCCATGAAAAATAAAATGTGGATGCAAAAAATTTGATTTTCTGTAGGATCAAATGATCCTTTGTGGTCTGCAATGTTAATATTATTATGGCTATTAAAATAAGAGTTATCCAAATTCATTTGTTGCCATTTTTTGTGAGTTATTGAAGAATGGGTTGGTGCCAGAATTTTGTAAGTTGCCTAATGTTATTAATATTACACTAGTAGATGTGGAGGAGAGGATGACTCACTGAACTGAAAAGTGGCTGGAAGAAGAAAGCAGGTGGTTATTTGTAAATGTAGTTTAATCAGACAAGATTAATGTCACAAGTGGGGTACCCCAAGGCTTAGTGTTAAGACTTTTGCTCTTTTTGATTTACATCAATGAAATAATTGATTGAATAGTCAATAAATTAATTAAATTTGCTGATGATATTAGGGTTTGGGATGTTTCTGGCTGTGAGGAGGATGCTCACACTTTACAAAAGGATTTGGGTTATTTGGTGTTTTGGCAAATACATGGTAGATGTCATTTAAATATGATTATAGACTGTGTGATTCAAGGTTTAAGTCCTACTTAGTCACTGAAATTTTTGATTTTACATACATATGTATCACGTTTTGATTTTTGTTTTCAAAATCTTGACAAATTTCATTCACATGATAAATAAAATTTATATCTAATATCTGTTTGACATATATTCCAGTAGAACTTGTTCTGTAGTGATGTATTTAATAACTCTTCCAGTATACTTGTGCTTCAACCACCCTTTCAGTAGGAGGGATTCGTCAGCAGTTCTCACTACCAGAAAATATTCAACTCTCATTGTTCAGTGCTTCTTTTTTACGGAATATCAAAAGACATCTTAGTGTACTGGGTAAGTTTATACTATGTTACATAGCAAAGCACTATGATGTAGAATGTCCAAATACCTTATTTCTTTAGGTTTCATTAATTTGGGTACATAGTGATATCATGGTGCTAATGCTGTTGGTAGACATGCAGTCCCAGACAGTATGGAGATCTTCCTCAAAAATGTTACTTGGAAGCATTTTAAAGAATTTATTAATATAATAAATGAACTGAAGATAATTAGAAATAATATATTACTTGGAAGGATTGTAGAGAATTTATTAACATAATAAATGAAATAAAAATAATTAGAAATAATTTGGAAGGATTTTAAAGAGATTATATAATAGATTAGCTGAAAACAATTAGAAATTTCCTAAGATATGTTGATAGTTGCAACCTATAAAGATTTCAGTATTAGATAGGACTGATCCTAATAGGTAGCATAATGAAAAATTTACTATTGGCTTTGTAAAGATTATAATACTATAGCACATGGGCATTGCAGATAGTATTAGGTCATCAAGAAATTAATGTCGCATTTTGGAACACTTTCATTAACCACCCCCCAAAAAACACATCACGTATAATAGTTAAATGAACTGCCCAAATGTCATGTTAGTGTAGCCTATATAATGTGTAAAGTTTTGTATACTCTCTAATCCCTTATTGTGATGGCACACAATGAGACACACATTTGGCATGTAATGCTGTTTGAATACAAGAAGGGAAACAATGCCTCTGTAGCCACAAAGAATATCAAAGACGTTTATGGAAATGTTTGAATGTTTGTAAGTGTCAAATACTTTGCATGTTGAATAGGCAACATGACAAAAAAAAAAAAGGCATGAGAAAATCATTACTTTACAAACCTTAAGACTTAATATAAAAAAATGATATTTTGTGTTTGTAAGCATTATAATGTTTACTGATGATCTGCCAGATTTTGTTAACATATGCTTACAAACTTAAAAGTTATAGCATGAAAACTATAACAAGCACAAAATGGTTATGAGGTTGGTCCCAAGGATTGAGCCTGTGCTGAAAGAGTTAATTTCTTACAATTCTTTAGTCTTTTACAGCTTTAACCTTTTCATCATTTGGATTTAGTTGCTAAGAAGTAATTTTAAACACAGATATGATACTTATAGTTGTCAAAATTTACTTTTATTAACTTTCCTGTTAGATTAGCCTAATGAAGTTTATGAAAAAACTTGTCTGAAGTCTTTGAACATGGAGTTTGTCTCAGAAACATTGAGGTACGTTGAGTTAGTTGTCAGAAAGCCCTTCCAGCAAGGACTAGTGGATTAAGCCTTTATCTCAGTGGTATAACACTTGCTTAGCATGTGAGAGTTCTCAGGTTTGAACCCAAGCAAAGAAAATAGTATTTCAGGATCATAACTATTTAGATAGTTACTTTGCTTAAAACAGAAAATTTCAGTAATAAATTGATTTACATACAAGTTTTACCACATTCTACAGGACTAAATGTGATTGCAATTTAAAAATTCAAAGTTTCTAGAATGTGACTAAGTTTTTATCTTACCCTGGTAGTATCATGGTTGTGTGATACATAACAGTACATGTTGCCATGTAAATCTATGCAATTATACACACAGTATGCCAGTGGATCCAAATCCCATAAAACACTTCTTGGACCTACTTGACACTATGTATGCCACTGGATCTAAATCCCGTAAAACACCTTTGTGACCTACTTTGTAATTTCCTAGGTGATACTCACCTCTTCACGCAGAAAGCTATCTTCCTCATGCATCTGCCTTAGAGACTTGCATGCCACTAGCCTTTAAGCAGCTACCACCTAATCTCACAAGTTATCTCGTGAATTATGTTATTGCATAATGACATTATTATGTAGTAAAAGCCCTCCACCAGTAGGAGAGCCACACAACCTCCCTGCATACTAACTCCATAGATGTTTTTTTTTTACCCATGAATTTCCATTCTTTTTTTTTGGCACTAAACACGTCAAACATGTTTTTTCTTTGTCAATGTAAGAAGACTTGCAATGTTTAGGGAACTTCCTTCTTTTTTGACTTCGAATTATGAACACACTAGTTCATGTAACGTCTTCTACTACTCGTGTGTGTGTGACTAATTTCTTCACACAGGTTATGTAACAATTATGGCTTATGGAGGTATGTTCCTTGGAGATGATGTGGCAGCCATTGTGAATAGGGTAATGGGTTCCCTTATGCAGACAGGACCTTCAGCTCCAATCCCTTCTTCAGGTGTTTCTTTCCCTAATTTTGTGGAGAGAATGAGGAGAATGAATTTGATTGTTCCTTCACCTGGTTATGATTTGGGAACTTCTCTTCATATTAAAGAGAATCATTAAACTTTCTTCCATTCTCAGGTATGCACTATTCTTCTTATTTCCGACTTCTTAATCATAACTCTAACTCCTTTCATTTACCATTCCTGGACCACCTATATTTCCACATCCTCAAGCATAGTTTTCCCCATCTATTTGATTCTTATTTCCTCAATTTTAGTAATTCTGTATCCCCTTTCGCAATTCTCACGTTTAAGACTGCCCTTGCTTGTTGGGGGGAGGAGTGGACTATTTGGCATTGGTTTTGCCATCCAGTACCCAATACTGCTGTTTTTGCCAGATCCTTTTTACCACACTTCTTTATCTCTCTTCTCTACACCTCAAGTCTGAGGCACTCCACTGTGCCCCAGAGAAATTTGTGGGTGATTCTTGTTCTCTTCACCTTTCCATTATGGCCATTCCATTTCTACCATTCCATGCTCACTTGCCTCTTTTTTTACTGGTGAAACAAATTTGTTATGTATTTATTTTAATATCAATGTTGTTTAGATTAAGTTTATATTTAAAAACATGCATAGCTTGTAGTGTTAGCTATGTATTGCAAAACTCCCACCTATTCTCCAAAGTTGTAGAAGATTCTTGAGAGTAAGAATCAACAATATATCTATATACGTAAACATTTAAATATAGCTCAGTATTGTTATGTAATCTGAATTTTCTAGAAAACCATCCCACACCAATAAATACAACCAACGTGCCATGCCAAAAGAAGTGTTTATTAGTATTTCATTATAATCAGTGTGCTACAAACTTCAAAAGCTATAACTGTGATTTTTATAATGCTTATCAATTGGAAAAACTTAAGATATTTGACCATGAATATTTTGAACATTACAAATTGTCTAACTTCAGTGGATTCTCATCGGACATTAATATTTTTATGAAAACATTACATAACTTCAATGGTGGAAAACCTAGTATGTGTGGTCAAGGACAAAGCTAGCTTGCTTCCCGGCGAATCGTACTTGCATCAACTCGTAATTAACTCGCTCATCGTAAATCCTTGATAAGATATCAAGAGAGTTCCAAGCTAGAAAGAAGATTTTATATTGTTTGTAAGTTTGTGAAACTTTTGTTTATAAATCTTTGTTTGTAATAACTATTTGTAATAATTGTTACTGATAATTGTATTGTTGGGTGTATATTAAGATGTATTTTTGTTAAAAACGAAGACGGTGTGTATCAATCTTGTTGGCAAATATCGTAAATTGACTAATATATCAGACACATATTTAAATGCTAAATCCAAAGTACAATTTAACTACTAAATTTAAATTATCAGTTAACTCGGCTTTGGGCTATTTGAAATTCTAATACATAACACTGGGGATTGTTGGGTAAGGATACTCTCCTATTCCAAATTTGACTTCTTTCTTCCCCCTATATGAGCCCTTCACCAGCCCTTTTTTTTTGCCCTGAAGTTTGGAGATATTCCTGATTTGATTGAATCATGGACTGAGGCTGCTCATCATCAATCCTTGATTTCATACTTTGTTTCTACATTGTCCCAAACCTGACCTTCCACCATTGTACCTCGTCTTAGTCCCTTGTTCTCCACCTTTTAATTCATACTTTCCAACTTATTCTACCTAGCATCAGACTCATTGAGCTCATCAGTAACATTTCCATCGTGTTGGGTCCCAGGGGTAACTGACTGTCATTGTTGTAGCTTCTGTGGTCACACTTTTCCATCTACACAAGGGTTATTCTACTTTTTACCCATGGACTTTCT
>NW_013666855.1:101989-116894 GCF_000517525.1 Limulus polyphemus | reverse complement strand
CTCATCTAGGTACATTTCCATCGTGTTGGGTCCCAGGGGTAACTTGACTTGTCTAATTGTTTGAGCTTCTGTGGTCACACTTTTCCATCTACACAAGGGTTATTCTACTTTTTACCCATGGACTTTCTCTCCAATATTCCCTTCCCCTCTTTCTTACAGCCTTCATCTTGTTTCTTCTCCTCCTTCTGTTCCCATCTTTGTCCAATGTCTCATTGATGCTGTGTTCATCACCACTTCCAACAATTCTTCACTCCCTTTAAATATCTTACTCACCAGGGAGGAGGTGTTGTTTTCAATTCATTCTCAACTGGGATCAGCTTTATCCCATCTGCCTGTGACCTATGGAACTTATAATCAGCAGGATTCATGCCTATTCTACTCATTCTGCATGAAAGGTTTAGTGTTTGGAGACCATGGCATCATGGTGACTGTTTATTCCTTTGATTGACACACACATATGCACCTTCTCAGTTGGTCCTTGCATGACCAGAGGGACACCTCACATAATCTTTGATCTCAGTTCTCCTGTCCCTTTCTTTATTCTAATATTTGTATGGGTGGCTGGACTGATCCAATATCACCATCTGTATTCCATTACCTCCATCCAACTTGGGCCTACTCCTCTTCACTGAGGTTTCCCCCTTTTCTTGGGGAGCATCCCTGAATGACAATTTTACCATCTGGCACAAGGAGCCAAGATGAGTTCTCTCTCCATATCCATGCACTCAAACTTCCAGTAGATTGTTGGATATGATACCATTATTAGTACTTCTAGTGGATCTTTTCATTCTGACAATTTCACTTTTAAACACTGGGCATTTCTTATTGAGCCAATTCTCAGTGGGTTGGTTTCCTTGCCTGCCATGTACTGAGTGATATGAACCAGGTTGCAGATGCCTCTCTTGCCCAGATCATGTTCTGCCCACAGAATAGTCTCTTCTCCTCAATGGAAAACTGGGGACTCCACTCACTGTTACCTTGCCAACTCTCTCAGTTTCATTCTTCTTCTCACCTTATCTGTTCTCCATCCCTCAGCCCTGCTGTCATTGCCTTCCACTAGGTCTGGTCTTATACTTGTCAAAATGCTCACCCACCTTTCCATCTTTTACCTCGAGTCCTCGCTTTGACTCAAGACACTCCTTTTGATGTCCTCTTGGTGATACTCCTCTGGCTGGCTTAAACCTGTGTTCCCTCTTCTGTGCCACCTGACAACCCAATCCCCTCTTTTTTTCTGCCAAGTATATACTATTGCTTCAACATCTCGTCTTCTTTCCATCAAGGAATCTTGTCCTTCCACCTTCACATTTGGATTTGTCCAGTCCATAGTTCATTGAACCAGACTTTCCAATCTTGTAATCTTTACCTTTCCCATTCCTTGTGTCCTTCTACCTGGTTCATCTACCTGTATAAGGTGCATGGCTTTCGATGTTAGTTCATCTGTCGCCACCTTCCTTCTGATCGTCCTAACATTGGACATCATCCTTTCTTTTACCTAGCAGTTCAGCAGGGTACATGTGTATCCATTGCCAGTTATCAGGTGGCTTTGTCTTCAACACTTCACCTTTCTCGATATTACAGGGAGTTTTCTTCCCAGTTCTCTCTGCCTTGTTCTGGTCTTTTTTTATCCAAAGACACACTTTTCCTGTTCCAATGCCTGACTGAGATCTCAGTGTCATCCTGCATGATCTTACCTTTGCTTTCTGAGTCATTGGCAACTTGCAACTACTTTTCTCTTCCGAAATATTCTTCTTACTTCTCGCCAGTGGTCACTGTCATTCAGATCTTTATGCTGTTGACTCATCCCACACCCCTTTTCATCATTCTTATATTATTATTTCTGAGGCCACTGCTTTGCTAGGTCTTAAGGTGTAACCAGATAACTCCCATTCTGACCATTGTATCTGATATTAAACTATTTCAGTTCAACCTAAAATGTATTGTTTATAACACTTTGCTTGCTCTAAATTTTTGTATAAACATATTTTTTAATCAACAAAATGAAAGTTTGTGTAAGTTTTGTAAAATATTTCATTGCTACTTATTTAATATTTGCTATGAAAATAGCAAGCAAGAATTTAATTTAACTTAGAATTACCAACGAAGACCTTTATGGAACTTATTGGCTTTATAGACTAAACTCTTTATCTACCAAATTTCTTGTAGCCTTGTTACAGGGTCCACTGTAAATATGAGTAACAAAAAAACAACAACAACAACAACATAAATATTGCATTTAATCACACTAATCACTGCTCTAGTTCCTCTGTGTATTTTACAAAGAAAATGTGATTTCACCCTATTGGTTTGGTTGGTCATTTGTTTACTGTGAGTGTTATAACATTAAACTACTCAATATGATACAGTGTGTGAACCTCATCAGTAGTGGTCAGCATAAATACAAGTCAGTCATGTGAGAGTTAAAGTCAAACATTTAACTGAAACTTGCAGAATTCAAAACTCCAATAACATTGACAATTAAAGCATCTGTGTGATAGGCAGTGCTATGTGGTTGAAACCTCCCTCATCACAACCACCACTTCAACTAAATTTGTGACAGTTACAGTTATGACTTTGTTTCAGTATGTACATGGAATATTTATGTATGTATGTGTGTATACAGTTAAAGTTATTCAAAAACAACTTACTGTATTTTGTGTAAAGTTATTTCTGTAAAGTTACAGAGTCATTAAATATATTCAACATTGCCTATTTTATTTACAAGTCAAATATTATATATTAGATCAAGATCCACCAGATATAGCTTTTCAACCACATGGATATCTGTTTCTGGCAACTGAGGATGGGGCTGCACAGATGGAGGCGAACCACAAACTTCAAGTGTATGTGATATAATCCTGATTTTAAAAAAATATTTTATAAGTCAAGTTTGCTTATGAATGCATTTCATTTTTTGTGTCATGAATGTCATCCTTGTCAAAAAACTTGTCATGACTTGTTTTACTTCAGTTGTTCTTTTCTCAAGTGTGCAGAGTTAAAATCAAGCATATTAACTGCAACTTGCATAATTCATAAATCCAACAACTTGTGCAATTAAAGCACTTGTATTCAAATTTGATGATGAGGAACCCACTTTGAGACTAATAATGCTTGGATATGGCTTTAATGGGTAATGAAGAAAAACTATAATATAAGTTTAACATAACGGCAAATGTACAACGTTTCGACCTGATGATGACAAAACCTTGTCAAAACGTTGTATATTTTTTTTGTCAGTATAAATACAGTCCTGGTTTGATGTGTTGATTATATCAATATTAGGAAGCCATTACTCTAATATGCTGGCACTATAGCAATCTTTATATTGTTTAACAATTAATTCTGAGTACTTATTATAGTTCCTAACACTGTACTTGTAATGTCTTTCCTGCTTTGTCCTTCATGTACTTGTTATCCTGTGATGCATATTTATTACTTTCTTCACATACTTCCTATTCTGTGATGCATATTTACTACTTTCTTCATGTACTTCCTATGCTGTGATGCATATTTACTACTTCCTATGTGTACTTCCTATCCTGTGATGCATATTTACTAACTCCTACATATACTTATCCTGTGATACATATTTACTACTTTCTATATGTACTTCCTATCCTGTGATGCATATTTACTACTTCCTATATGTACTTCCTGTCCTGTGATGCATATTTTCTACTTCCTATATGTACTTCCTATCCTGTGATGCATATTTACTACTTTATACATGCACTTCATATCCTCTTATGGATATTTACTACTTCCTTTATGTACTTCCTATCCTGTGATGCATATTTACCACTTTATACATGCACTTCATATCCTTTTATGGATATTTACTACTTCCTATATGTACTTCCTATCCTGTGATGCATATTTACTACTTCCTCTATGTACTTTCTATCCTGTGATACATATTTACCAACTCCCACATGTACTTGTTATCCTGTGATGCATATTTACTACTTCATGCATGCACTTCCTATCCTATTACGGATATTTACTACCTCCTATCCTCTTATGGATATTTACTACTTCCTATCATGTGATGCATATTTATTACTTTTGTTCATGAACAATTCAGTAAATTAAGTCCCGTGTTGTGTAATGTTCAACCTTGTGAAATGTGATCAGTTTCAGAATTATCAATGTGTAATTTAATTGTTTATTTCTTTATCAGTCTATAATGAAATGCTATTACACCATACCCATTAGAATGCCTTGTCACATTCATTACTCTTGGTTGCTATAAACCACAAGGCTTGGCATTTCAGATATAAATGACAGTTCCATTAAGATTCTTTGTTACAATGTAAGCTATATCCTGTCACCATTTCTATCACATTTAATTCCTTTGTCTTTGTAATGATATATAAGCTATGGATTGCCTAGTAGTGATCACACCTGAAGAAGACAGACCAATCATGTGTCGAAACATGTAGTATGTCCCACCATCAATAAAACTTTTCCTTATGTTTATAAATCGTTGTTTTCCTACCTATTATTAAGCTGTTCAGTTTGATGAGGATGGTATTGAGCAAAAGGCCTTATTGACAGTGGTATACAAAGAACTATAGTGTTATTTACCCTTTCTTCTAGTATTGGGCCACTATATTAATATGTCAATTTGTTAACAGTCCTATTGTGATGTCTGAAAATAAAGGAAGTAGTAGAGCAGTCATAGCACACGGAAATATACCTTCAAGCAATGTTAATGATTTTCTAGTATTGTTACTGTTGAATGTATGTGTAAGGAAGTTCGTAATATAAACTTCTCTTTGTTAGTATTTTTCATAGCACTGATTGATGACAGAAATATTTTCTCCTCCTTAGTTGAATTAACAGAAATGTAAGGAATAGGCAATTTTTTACCTACTTAAATCTTATAAACCTCCAATCTTCTGGGAGTTTTGCTCCTTGTACCCTGCTGGGGCTCTTTAGTTGGTTCCAGACCTCACAGCTTTATATGACTGAACCTCCCACAATAAATTTATATGATTGCCAGCTGCCAAGGTTACTGTGCTACTCTCTGTAATTCCTCCCTGAAATTACTTCTTTAGTGTTCTTAGATGATGTCTTAGCCTTTCCCACCTCCTCTTTGTTTTGTTTTTTGTTCTCCACATCCTTCTTCTCTTTATAACAGGTGACTTACTCTTGTTCTACCTCTTTTTGAATCTTAAACTTCTTATATTTTGAAATTTGGTCGTGAACATTCTTATTTATGACTGATGGTTAAACTTTACATGATTTATATTTTGGATAGAACTTGCCAGTCTCTGTTCTAAATGTCTCTTTTGGCTATGTTGTACTGAAGAAATATTTCAGGTTCAAAATATTAAAATATTCACTATTTTGTTTCACTCTACCAGTATTCAGTGTATTTTTAAAGACTTTGTGAATGCTATTTGTCTGTTAAACAATTATATTCACATGTGATAGTCTTGACTAGGAATGTTTGAAGTGTTAATTACATATACTTCTTTAAGTTTAAACGTTACTGTTGATCTACATTTTGATTCCATCTTATAAAACTATTCAGATTAAAATTTTTATTATTTTCTTTGTCTACATTAATCAGTGAACTTGGTGCCAAGATAGATTTGCTGTCTCCATCGAAGCTGAAAGAGAAGTTCCCCTGGATACGCACAGATGGGATAGCACTAGCTTCTCATGGTACTTAAACTTAATAATAAAATTTTATCCTGGTATATCAAATCGAGAGCTCAGAAACAGGTTTTTTAAAATAATACATGTATGTAATTCAACAAAACAAAAAATAATTATAAAATAGAGCTGACTATTCATCAGGAGTAAAACATCACAGTGTCTTGAACATTTTCAACACTATTTCAAGGAAGGTTAAACTGTTGGAAATTATACAGTTGCATGCATTTTGCATTTCTTAAAAAATGTACATTCCCATCAATTAAAAAAATTTAAATCACACACACAATATAGGAGTGATGATTTATAGGGAAAAGAATCTTATTTGGTCTAACCCAATATATGAAATGCAGTGTTATACACTATTTCCTTTGCATGCATGTTCTCAATTTTATGTCATCATGTAATAAGAATATTTAGGTTTCTCAGCTGAAAATATTATATGCAGTATAAGATATTTAGATATATGAGTGTTATTGGATTTTAGCCACAAAATGTGAAAAAATTAAGATTGATTTTCTTTTTTTTTTGTATTTGGGGGAAAGAACTGTAAATTTAAAAGCATTAGTCATGTTTGCAAATTTTGTAATAAGCTTATAGCACATGTAAGTTCTGGCATTAACTAGTTTCATCATTAAAGAACAAAAGTTGTAGCATTTGGTATAATTTTTCAGATTGTATGAATTTAATGCACTTAGTGATTAATAAAATTTGCAGATGACTCAAATGTGTAATGAATAAAATTTTGTGATAAGTTTGACATAGTAACAAATGTACAATATTCCGAAACAATATTACCTCTTCTCATCCTTCTTCTTGACCTTGGTTTGCCCTCTCAGCATTGCTAAAAAATTTATTGTTAACAGTGCACTGGTCTTTTATACCCTTCATTTTTGTGCCATTTCAGAACTTGTGCTGATCATGTGACTACCTTTCACCAATCATACTGTGCCATCTATACTAGCACGGATAGCTCCCTCTACTATTCTAGCACAATCCGTACTTCCTGATTGGTATTTTATTGTATAAACGAGTGTTTTAATCCGCTCTCCATGTGACTACAAATATTTGATTATGCTTGATCACTAATTTATATCAGTTTCAACTTCTTGTGTTTGATTTCCATTGTTTCTGCTTGTTTGTTTTAGAAATATTTCTGTTTTCTGAATTCTAATTTGTTCACATGAATTCGAGATTTAATATGGTGGATGATTAATCTCCCGCTATAGTAGCCAATGGTTCTGACACGAGTCTGTAGGTCCCAGGGTCAAAGATATCTACTGGAGAAGCACAAGCTTTAGTCCATTGGCATGGCTTTGTCTGGTTCCTTGCCTCAGCTCAGGGACTCCCACCTTGTGTAATGTCTTTTCTTGTCCATACCATTTGCCCTTCCCCCCTTGTCTATGTACCAGAGGCCTTGGTCCTTCTTCAGACTTTGGCCCAATCACTTGTTTCTGACCATCCTGTCCTTCTGTTCCTCACCTGTCCTAGTTCTTTACCTTGTTATTTGATCAGAGTTTGTCCATTTCAACTGTTGCTCATTATAGGACTACTCTGTCAAACACCTTTCATTCTGCCGCTTCCAGAAAAACCTTCTCCTCCCCAGTTATTTCCCTCCTTTTTCATTCCTTTCTTATGTTCTGTCAGATTAGGATCTCAGTGTTGTCCTTCACTCCCTGTCTAGTTCTCCCTTTGAACACATTGCAATGTGTTCCTTGTACCATCTTACCCTTCAGACCTATTTCCTCCTCCTCCTGGCATGAGGTCATGGTCATTCCTACATTTATGCCCTTAATGATTCTCGCATCCTTTACCATTCCTCATATGTTATCCTCTATCCAGATCAGGCCTTCCTTCCCAGGACATTGGCTGCTTGGGAAAGTTGTTTAGCCTTTTCTCTTATATTCTTCCCTTCAATTTCCCACCTGTTTTCCCATTTAGATTCAGATCGACTATTTTGTTCAGTTCATTCCCTGCTATGTTATGTGGCTTGTACTGCCTCCTTTCAGAGTTGTCATTCCTGTCTGTTTGTTCCATGGAATTCATTTGTTTCCCATAATCTATCATGTATTACACTCTCTTGGTTGGTGTATCAACTCATAGGACTAGTGTATTCTGGCATGTCCATGGAAGGTCACCATCTACATAATGTTTATTTGCACCAGATTCATAATTTCACTATGTCCTTAGCTGCTTGCAAGAACTAGCATGAGCTTGAGCAAACATATGTTGCACATGCTATCTGGACATTCAGAAATGCCACAGGCTAGAGTAGGGGGAAGGGGCCTGTGGTCAGCCATGATTATAAGGCAACTATGAATTTTACAGCCTAATTATTAATAAAAAAAACATTGCCTTGTAATCAGGCCAATATGGTACCTCATATTTCAGGAACCCACCTGGTAGCGAGTGTTGCCTTTTCAGGTATGTTTAATATTATATTCACTCTAAATCTGTATACTTCTCACTGTTGAGATGGAATGTTTCTGTAAGACCACTGGCCACTTATTCAATGGTGTGAGTGTTTGTGTATATATGTATTTTTATTATTATTACCGTTTCATATATAAAGGACCATCTCTCGTGGACTTCATGAGTAAAGCAGATGGGGATTTTTGCCTCCAGTCATTTCTCCAGACCTCCTCCCAATGTGTATTCTCCCCCTTTGCTTCTAATGGAGCACGGGATTCCTTGCCACTTCCGGTTCCTAGTCACTTGAGTGGGGTTTGTACAATAACCTAAATCAAACTTCATAGCTCAGATATACCCACTCAGTGAGAAGAGAGCTATCTTCATTATACTTATTGATTATGCAATGTCATAATATTTTCGATCAAAGGAGTTTCCCCCAGATGTTTTTGCCTGGGTTGACCTAACTTATTGATCACAAAATAAACTTATTATGCAAGGTGCTTCCACTAGATGTTTTCTACCCAGATAGACCGCACTTGGCATAATACGATGTATCCCAAGGTGCTTCTTCTGGATATTTTTGTCTGGCCAGACTGCTCTTGTTGATCTTACAAGCTAATGCAAGGCACTACCACTGGATGTTTTTGCCCGGATGGACTGCACTTTGCATAATCCAATATATCTCAAGGCACTTTCTCTGGATGTTTTTTGCCCAGGCAGACAGCACTTGGCCTATTCATATGTAATTTACAGTCCTTTAGCCCTAGCCACATATTCTTATATCATGTTATCAGGCACGTTACTATGATGAACTATCCTGTGTTCCATGCTAACACTTGTTACATATGTGGACGAATTATGCATTATCTGTAGACAATGGGATGATTCTGAATTACCTGACCCTTTCTCATCAAACTACTTATTCAAGGCATTTCCCCTGGATTTTTTTTTTGACAAGGAGGATCGCTCTTGTTGCTTACAATATCCTAGACAAGGTATTATGTTGTGCTTGGTTGGACAGCATTTGACATGCTCCAATGCGCCCCAAGACTATCCTTGGCACATATTTATTAGGCTCATTGTTGATTATACACAAGACATTCCATTTTCGTCCACGTTGTGTTGTTTCACATCATAGTTATACAGTTCTGTGCACCTCTTTCTTAAAGCTACGGTGCCTACCTGTTACATTCCGCCCTATATGTATTACTGTGTTCGTTACTGGGCAAAGACCATATCTGTTCCAGAAGTAGTGCTATACCCCACAGGTGTGCCTTATTATAGTACACCTGCTCTTTCAAGGCAGTTGCTCTCCACTTGATTGAATACTGTTGCGCCTTTAGTGGCCCCTCCACCTTTTCAATGTGGTATTCTAGCTTTTAGTGAGAAGAGTTAGTACTGTTTCAGAAGTTAACATTTTCTTAAACTGAAAATGTATTTCCAACAGGTACTTACCTCCACTCATCCACTTCCAATTCTTCCTCCCCACTGATATGTCAGCATTTCTAGTTTGTATCTGCCAATTCTCGAAAGTGAGGATTGTGGTAGAATAGTATAGATGGTGCGGCATGATTGGTGGAGGTTAGTCACGTGATCAGCACATGTTCTGAAATGGTGCAAAAATGAAGAGGTATAAAAGACTGGTGCACTGTTAGTGATAACATTTTTAGCAATGCTAAGAGGGCAAAGCAAGGTCGAGATGAGGTAAGTACCTATTGGAAATACATTTTCAGAGTAAGAAAATGTTAACTTTCAAAGATTTTGTCATCATCAGGTACATGCTTGAATGAGCAAAGAAATTTGCTGAATGAAATGTAAAAATAAATGTATATATAAATGTGAAATGGTTTAAAACTTATTAAATATAAAAAATTAAACCTTATTAAGAATTTAAAAAGTCTGATTTCCTTTAATTTTGTTTTTTATTGATCATAATCACAGCAAAACTGCATATGGTATTTTTTGATTCAGAACAAAAATATATAGTAATTCAAATCTATGATACAGATAAACATTTACATTTTTTCTTATGAAAACATTACAATGAAATCTTTTTGGGGGGGGGTTCATATATCACATATAAAAATGAAATGTTTTATTTGCAGAAGCTATGTAATCTAGAAAATTCATCTGAGGTTTCAAACTATTTTGTCCAGTAGCTCATTTTTATAATGCAATAAAAGAAATTATATAACAGTTGATTGAATTGATGCACTCAGGTTTTTGAGTGTTAAAGCAAAGTGCCCATATTAATACAGAGAACAACTGGTAACAATAGCTGGGACAAACTGAAATGATATCAACTTTCATGAAAAATGTTCAGTGACACCTCTTGTCACTTACAGTACATAACTCATAGTAAATTAATATAATTTAGGCCTGGAAAATGAAGGATGGTTTGATCCATGGTCACTGCTTTCAGCATTCAAGAGGAAAGCTATTTCTCTAGGGGCTCAGTATGTTGATGGTGAAGTTATAAATTTTGAATTTGATAAAGAACATGAAAAAATCATTGAAGAATCAGATGACCCATACTATAGTGTGAACCATCTCTTGGTTAGTACAGCAATTTCATTGTTATTAGATTTGCCATTTCTTAATTTTGTTTTTATTAACTATAAAAACCTATATTTGGGCAACAGGGATGCCCATGATATTTTTATCAGCAATTCTATGATCTGTAGTGTATTCCGTGTGATTATAGAATGTTTAATTATTGGCATTTTGAAATGAAACGAGGGTGAAACAGATTTTTATTAACATTTCAATACAAAGTTATTATATATTGTTCTATAATTCTTTTTAAAAGATTGGAATTGAATTACACTTGGAGTTTTTATATTTATACAACTCAAGTAAAATGTGTTAATTTATAAACTTGCTAAAATAAAAGTAAGTGTTGATATATGCTATAATATATTTCCCTAAAAAACCTTTAAATTTACCTAAAACGCTGATATTTATTGAAAGGTTGTTTGTTTAAATAATTTTGAGTTTGATGTTTATTTCTTAAGTCTGATCCACCAGACAACAAAAAAGTAATATGGTTACTATAACTTTATGGATGTTTGTGTGTGTTTTCTTATAGCAAAGCCACATCGGGCTATCTGCTGTGTCCACTGAGGGGAATCAAACCCCTAATTTTAGCATTGTAAATCCGAAGACTTACCGCTGTCCCACAGTGGGGCTTAATGGATGTTAAAGATGATTATTTAAATAGTGTAATAATTTTCTTTGTAAAATTACATGTTTTATTTTTCGAAATCTCTAAGAAAAAAAAATTTACAAGAACAGGATCCTGTGTTATGCAATCATGGTTCTTAATATTGAAAACTTTTAATTAATGATCACAACAAAAAGCTGTTTAGGCCTAGCATAATAAACATGATCTTAAACTCTGAAATTTACTCAGCTTGTCATTCAGTCTAAAAGTAACGCATTTCAAGTTGTTATTTTTATATCTAGGCTCATCAACATTTCAGACTATCTTGTGCAGATTGTAGCCTTTTTTTAAATTGTTTTTGTACAAAATAAATGTTTAATAACACTTTCAAAATTCACTGCACCTGTAAGAATTAATGGAAGTTGTCATTTGAATTAGTTAAGCAGAAAACTATAAACATAAACCAGTTTTTGGTTTATTCTTATTGGCTCACAAATATCAGGACTTTACTTTTCATGTAACTTTTTTTTTGTTATTTGAAATACTGAATATCTTAAATAGGCAAAATAACACAAAACATAAAACTTTACTTAGTTTATTAACCATTGCTATTTGAAAACCAATCAAATGATAAATATTCAAATACGAGTCAGGCTCGAGCTAATTTTGTAATTATGTAAACTTCCACTTTAAATGGAAAGTCAAATTTTGAATGTATCATGCCCAAAGGGAAAGCAGGAAGGGTTAAGTACTGAAAAGAGATAGGGGGGTTTTGATAAATCACTTCTGCTGGTGATGTAGTACAGTTAATAACTGCCTGATTTCTCTCTCTTTTTACTACTATAGTTGTTTTTATTCTGTTGGAAATATCAGATTTTATTTTTACGCTAATTTTGGTAATATCAGGTTAAAACAAAGACAGGAGATATAAAGAAAATTAAGTTTGCTGTACTCATTGTTGCTGCTGGACCTAGTACAGGACAGGTTGCAAAAATGTTGAGAATAGGAACTGGACCAGGTATATTGAAGCCTCCACTTCCTGTAGAACCCAGGTAATTTATGTTGAGAATTTTTCATGTATTGTAAGATAAATATCTGTTTTATGAAGAATTTGAAATTAACAAATCTTGTGAAAATTCTCTACTTATTGCAAAGTGAGTTCAAATTATAAGAAATATAATAAAATTCCCCTCAGCTGTCAGTTGTTTTTTCTTTCTTTTGTTTTTTTTAATGGGTAACTTCTTGCATATGGTAACAAAGTGCAAAAATATAATTAGTTTTTCCAAAGACATTTTAAGTCAAAATGTCTGTGTTTATGAATGGGCACCAATTACAAATATTCTATATTTTGAAAGTTTTAAAATGTTAAAAAAATATGATTAAAATCTAAGAATATGTAGTTTTGATAATTCTTATAGGTTTATATGTCATGAACCAAAAACTAATCTTCAGTAGATTGGAATCAAGCAATCTTTCCCAGAGTTAGTTTAATTATGTAAAAGTTTACTACTTTTCATACCATTATTTTAATTTTTCTTTGAGATAATTGGGTTATATTTGTTCTTAAAACTTTACAAAAATATGTTTCATCTTGAATAATATACAAGACAGTAGGGATGGCATTTGCATCAAACTCAATTGTGATTGAATTGTTATATATATTGCTATATGTTAATTCTTGCCTATACTATTATGTAGGAATGATGCATGTTACATCTCTACTATCTTGTTTACATTCTCTTTGAAGGATTGATATCAGCCATCCCTACATTTACTTCCTTTTTTGAAGTTTTTTCTTTACTTGTTTGCTTGTTTTTTTTAATACAATGTTTCAATAGACACAGGAATATTGTATTTATAATTAAGTTCTAAATACAATGAGGTTCCAGCAGTAATATTTATTGTTTATCTATTAATGGCTAGTAATTCCTGTTTCACCCTATACTTAAGATTTTTGAAGAAACACCACATTGCTGTAAGAAAGCTAATTTCAAGGGGTAATGATAACATCTCTTACACTAAAATTATGACTTTTTTAAAATTAATACTAGTTAATAATACCTATAAAAGCGGATACTCCATTTGAAACTATGTCACCTCAGTGAAATTATTTGACACCATTGTTTCGGTTTTTGAGTTATGCAATAAAATATAAGCAGAAGAAAGAACAAAAAATTCAAACTTTTTTATGATATTTACAGACATTCTCAGAACTTGTGACTCAGTCATTAAATAGATATTGTTATAAAAGAAAACACTGTATAGTATTGTAAAGTTCTGATGGCCTATTAAGAAGATATTTAAAATACCATTGTGATGAATAATCTGAGCCATTCCTACATAGGCAGTGCTAACAGCTGCTTGATAAAGCTTTTAATCTTTAGATGTGGACTTAATGAATATATAAATAATTAAATATTAATATTACTTTAACATTTTGTGTTTTCTTGAGTTTATAAACTGTTAATTTTAAGAAAATTAAACCAGCTGTGTACTCTAGAATACGAAAATGTGGATTACTTTGTGTTATCTTAGAATGTGTGGAGTTTATGGCAATAAGATAAGTATTTATTGTTTGAGGAAAGGTATCTGAAAAGTAGATAATTAATATGATACCAGATAATTATTGGGAAGAACATATTTTGTATTTTGTTTTTGAAAAACCGTTGCTAGTAAATATGGCAAAATTATATACTGTCATCAAGAAATTAATATATATAGGTCATCAAGAAATTAATGTTGCATTTTGGAATACTTTCATTAACTAATCCCCCAAAAACGTACATCACGTATAATAGTCAAACGAACTGCCTAAATGTCATGTTAGTGTAGCTTGTATAATGTGTGAAGTTTAGTATACTCTAATCCCTTCTGGTGATGGAACATAACGAGACACACACATACGGCATGTAATGCTGTTTGAATACAATAAGGGAAAAAATGCCTCTGGAGCCACAAAGAATACCAAAGAAGTTTATGGAAATGTTTTGAGCATTTGTAAGTGTCAACAATGGTTCAGCAAATTTTGTTCAGGTGACTTTAGCCTCAAAAACTGTGATGGTGGGGGCTGACATGTTGGAATGGATATTGATGCTCTGATGACACTTGTTAACTCTAACCCAAGGCAACACACTCGTGAAATGGCCCCGAAATTGAAAGTCTCTCATGAAACAATATATAAACATCTAAGGAATATGAGAAACTCCATAAAGAAGGTGTTTGGGTGCCTCACGAACTCTCCAATGATCATTGTTTTTAACGTGTGAATGTTGCTTCATCTCTTCTGGTGCGTAATGCTTGTGAATCATTTTTGGACAGAGCATCTAAGGAATATGGGAAACTCCATAAAGAAGGTGTTTGGGTGCCTCACGAACTCTCCAATGATCATCGTTTTTAACGTGTGAATGCTGCTTTGTCTCTTCTGGTGCGTAATGCTCGTGAACCATTTTTGGACAGAGTTGTCACCGGTGATGAAAAATGGATTCTATATGCAAATATTAAACACTAAAAACAATGGCACAGTCCTAGACAAAAACCACTTCCAACTCCAAAACCTGGACTCCATCCACAGAAAGTGATGCTTTGCATTTGGTGGGAGATCAAAGGAGTAATTCATGTCGAACTCCTCAATCCACAGCGATCTGTCAAGGATTCTATATTGCAAATATT
>NW_013666855.1:97750-101979 GCF_000517525.1 Limulus polyphemus | reverse complement strand
CAGAAGTGCCCTTCACTCATCAGTTGGAAAGGTATTGTTCTTCTCCAGAACAATGCACATCCACATGTGGCATGTTTGATGCAACACAAAATTATGGAGTTGGATTGGGAAGTTCTCCCCCACCCACCATATTCTCCAGATATGGCACCATCAGATTACCATCTTTTTCGTTTTCTGCGACACCATCTTAATGGGAAAACGTACACAAATATGAAAGGTGTTAAAGAGGACATTGACATGTTTTTGCTTCAAGGCCAAGTGATTTCTTTAATCAGGGCATTAACAATCTGATTGTAAGATGGAAAAGTATCATCGATAAGAATGGAGACCATTTCATTTAGTAAATGTTTTGTTTTGATATACAAGTTTTTGGATTTTTTCATCTAAAAAAAAACAACGTTAATTTCTTGATGACCTAATACATTACAATATATCTAGTTTCTCAGTTTTTTTCATGAACATAATAATGTCCTGACCTAGAAAGAGCTATGAACTTACCAGGTTTGTCCTTCTGTGGTGAAGATGAATACGTTTGTAAGAAAACAAAATTAATTCATATAATTCAGGTATCAGTTACATGTTTTTAGTACAATTCAAGAAAAAATGAGTGAAAATTCTCTAGGTATAATTTTAAAATTTTAAGTGTTTTTATTAATAACCAATCTTTGAATCAACCAGATAATGTATGGTATTCCACCTAGTACTTCCTCAACTTTCTTGCAAATTTTATCAGATGTGAGGAATCCATTGGTGTTCAACCTCAAAACTTAGAGGAACTGAAGAAAATATAATGATTTTTTTTAAGGAGATGGAGAAAATTTTTACTAAACTTTGTATGAGGTCGTGATGTTACTGCAAAACCATATATGTGGAAATTCTTGAAAAGCCAGTATCATCAGAAACTTTAAGAGCAACCAGCAACCTGATGATGACAAAACATTGTCTAAACGTTGTACATTTGCTGTTACGTTAAACTTATATTAAAGTTTTTCTTCATTACCCATTCAAGCCGTCTCCAAGCATTATTAAAATTAGGGTATGTTTAGTTTGACAACTTTTTGAACATTTAGAGCACAGAACAGTTTAGGCCTAGTAAAAAAAAAAGAAAAAGTGATCAAAATTAGATTGAAAACTCTGGAGACTATTTTGTTGTTTTTCAGAATTTGTAGTTATAATGAAGGGATTTAAGCATTTTTACAATAAAGTCAGAAGAAAAAAGATATTTATTCCAGATATTAATTAAAAAAACTTTATTTCAGCCAATGTTTTACCATTGCATCTTCATTAGGACTAGTGGTACATTATTAAAGTTGCTGTAGAATGGTTAAAATTTTAACTGCTCTGATGTGTAAAGAAAAATAATTATTCAGATGATATTTTTTTATTAAATACTCTGAATAATATATAAAAATTGTGTTTCAGTAAATTTAAAAAATGCAAGGTAGTATTTCTATGTTTTGTATATAGTAAGGCATGGCTAGTAGTCAAAATTTGTCGGTTGAATATCATCTTGGAATAGATTAAGCCCATGTGACAGTTCTGAAATATAAAACAAGTTGCACATATGGTATTGTGCTAAGTGAAGTAAGAATAAGTAACATGAACATGTATATATATTGGACATCCAAAAAGATAAAAAATAATCCCTTACCATGATAAGGGATGAAACTATGCAACTAAAATCATGACAGTAAAAGTAGTTTGAAAGATGTCTATTTCTGTGGAAAGCTGTCCTTTTAAGTTTTTTGGGATAATTTTCAGTGATGTGCTGTATGTTATATCAGTACATTTGTTATTCTTGGGTAGCTCCCAGAAATGAGTGGTGGAGGGGAAAAAATCTAGGAGAGGTGTTATTTATATTTTGAAAAATGTAACTCCTACTCTGCAAGAGAGGGAAACTTGTGTTTTAAAGAAGAGTACTTATAGTTTGACCTGTGTTGAAGAAGGAAATGATGTGATTGTAAAGGTGAAAAAGAAATGCGTAGCTCAGCTTCATTTTTAACTAAACTGTAATTATGGTAAGAATGTTGTAACTTTGAAAAATTCCTGAAGTCAATAAATTGACTGATACTTGGAAGCCTGTAGTTATATAACATGTTAAATATCAAGACAGAGATGAATGTGTACCTTATGTATGTTGTTTATGTGCAAACACTTCACCAAACCATGAAATATTGCACCATTAATTGCTGAGTTGTTAAAAGCATGCATCAAGAAATAGGAATAGGAGAAGGTCAACCATGAATTTCTTTGCAGAAATATTGCCCAATGAAATGTGCTGCTGAGTCTGAGTCAGTGTGAAGGCTAAATTGTAAAAAATGGTAGCTTAACATATGAAGCTGCGAAACTGTAAGAATCATGTAAGAAATTTTTTGAGAAAAAAACTTTAATCTAGAAAGTAGTGATGAAGAAGTGTTTGTATTTCTGTTGTTGGAAGTAGTTTTTCTGACAAGCAACACTTTCATGTATTAAAAATGTAAGTGATTATGCAGTTAACACCTCTTTGTTCAGTATTTTGAAATATTGTAAGGGCGCAAAATTAGTGGTGGCTAGCTGACAAAAAACTAGTGAGTTCTATAGTCTTCAGCCACTGATCATTAAGAGGCACTGGCATTTTCTGCCAGTTAGTGATATTCGAAGCACAATTATAAAGATTTATACCAGTTGTAAAAAATAGTAAACATTACTTTTAAGAAATGGCTGCAAGTATAACATTTATGGGAAAATCCACAATACTTTAATTGATTGATAAGCCAGTAGTAGTAAAAAAAAAACTCATTCCAGTGGTGTTTCTGATTTTTCTTTCGTTGTATATTAGGATATGTAATTATTATACAAAACATATATCTACAAATTTGATAGTAGGCTAAAAGATATTAAATCAAAAATTAACTCTTCCTGGAAATTTATGTCCAATAACTAATTATATCTATTAAAGGCATACCACTTTTGAATAGTTTTTTGTTTTTTTTGACAGCATGGCTGGCATTTTGCAGATAACTTTTAAACTAACTTGCAAACATGTGCAAGTAGACAAAAAGTTAGTTGCAAGCCCTGTTTAGATTGGTATATAGATGCTTCAAAATACAACAAATGAGTTTGCTAACAGGATCTTAGTTTTGCCATATATTTGGGTAGTAGCCTTACTAGGAGAAAATTTTAGGAAATTCTCACATTTGTTTAAAATGTCCGTCGGTGTTGTGTTTCAATTCATTGCATGTATGAAGTATGGGAAAGCAAAATATGTATTGAATGTGAAACACACTACTAGACACTCGGACTTATGTGACCTCTAATAGTTAGATCTTGGAAGGAAGTGTATTATATAGTGTTATTTTTCTTGCAAAAGTTTATATATATAGATGTATATACCAAGAGGTGGAAAGAAGAAGAAACTGCATTCATTAAATTATATTATTGAGATATGCGATATTTACATGTACTGATTTATTATAGTTTCCATAAACATATGATAATATATAGCATTAGTCATATACAAACTTCTATTTGTTTTGCAAAAATGTATTACTATGACAAATTATGTTATTCTAAGGGTACTGATTCAAAATGTCAGTTATCTACAATGCACAAACATGTATCACTAGAAGAAACTGAAGTTTGACAAGGTGGGAGGGTAACACAGAGAAAATTAAAGTCCCAAGAAAGTGCTGAAGATAAAGGAAAAAATGTCTTTTACAATTAAACTATTAATTCCATTACCTTCTTAGGAGTCTGAGGCCTAGTGGTTGTTGAGTCAAAGTGTCTGTGGTTTGAGGTGTAATGTTGTTGAACGTGCTCCATACTTTCAGCTGTATTATGAAAATGACAGCAAGTCTGATTATACAGTTTAAGAACCCATTACCCTATCAGACAAAGATGATTCAAACCTAACTTTTCAAAGTAATATGAGGATGAAAGAGAAATACTAAACGTTACAGTATCTTTATACACATTCAATCTTAGCATAGACATTAGTTCTAAACTGCATTAAAATAGGATAAGTTATTATACAAGTATTGTGTATTGAAGAGTTATCTCTTTTCATCTAGGATAAATTTACCTTGAAAAGAGGCAAACACTGAATGACAGTTCATTCTAATATTGTATGCAAAAGAGGGAGTATTTTATTATTACTAGATGTACTACTAAATCACAGAAGTTGGTTATTAAACATATACACCTGGAAAAAAGTTAAGCACCCCCGTGTTTTTTTCAAGTGATTCAGATTC
>NW_013666855.1:89225-96825 GCF_000517525.1 Limulus polyphemus | reverse complement strand
TATATATATATATATATATATATATATATATATATATTATGCTCTTGCAATAATTAATTCATAAAGTGAATTTTACAGTTTAGTGTTGATTATATGTGGTAGATTATTATTAGTTAACTGATGACTGTACATGGTAGATTATTATTAGTTTAGTGATGATTGTATGTGGTAGATTATTATAAGTTTAGTGATGAATATATGTGGTAGATTGTTATTAGTTTACTGATGATTGTATATGGTAGATTATTATTAGTTTAGTGATGACTGTATGTAGTAGATTATTATTAGTTAAGTGATGACTGTATATGGTAGATTATTATTAGTTTACTGATGATTGTATTTGGTAGATTATTATTAGTTTATAGATGACTGTATGTGGTAGATTATTATTAGTTTAGTGATGACTGTATGTGGTAGATTGTTATTAGTTTAGTGATGACTGTATGTGGTAGATTATTATTACTTTACTGATGACTGCATATGGTAGATTGTTATTAGTTTAGTGATGATTGTTTGTGGTAGATTATTGTTAGTTTAGTGATGATTGTTATTAGTTTAGTGATGACTGTATGTGGTAGATTATTATTAGTTTAGTGATGACTGTATGTGGTAGATTATTATTAGTTTAGTGATGACTGTACGTGGTAGATTATTATTAGTTTAGTGATGACTGTACGTGGTAGATTATTATTAGTTTAGTGATGACTGTACGTGGTAGATTATTATTAGTTTAGTGATGACTGCATGTGGTAGATTATTATTAGTTTAGTGATGATTGTACGTGGTAGATTATTATTAGTTTAGTGATGATTGTTTGTGGTAGATTATTATTAGTTTAGTGATGACTGTATGTGGTAGATTATTATTAGTTTAGTGATGACTGTACATGGTAGATTATTATTAAGTTAGTGGTTTTGCTATGTGCTAGACTACCATTAATTTAGTTATCCTGTTATGTCCTTGATTACCATTAGTTTAGTTATCCTGTTATGTGCTAATTACCATTAATTTAGTTATCTTGTTATGTTTTAGATTTCTATTTTAAAATAAACTAGGGAACAAAGAAGCTTTAAAATCTTGTCCACATGATCAAGAAAAGTAATATTAAAGTAAGACTACTTTTAAGGACAACAGAACAAAAAATGTATACCACTCTTAGTTCAATTTCTTAAGGAATAGTGGGTATACCTATAAAGCTAATATCGATCTTTTACCTTTTGCACCACTATACAGTAGTGTTTTGTCTGTCAATAGACACTAAAATCACTTCACATAAGGAACGTTTAACGTTGCAACTTGTACTGTCGTGACATCAGTAAAACGTGTGCGTGCCATGAATCATGAGAAGAATTATACACTCTGTAGGCTACAATACAGCATGACATTTGAACTTCAAAAACAAGAAATAAAAATATTTGTTACTCTTGATTTTTTGTTTTATTTACTTTAGAAACAGGACACTTTTGGGGACCTTGCAAAAGTACATCTAGTATATGTTTATTAGTATTTATATGACTGCCTAAGATTGGTTTGAGATGTGTGAGAGTTTAATATAGTAGATTTTGTGGCTACTTTTTTTCCCTATGTAACGAATGCACTATAAAAAGTAGTCACCTGTGGTTACATTTGAACTGTCATTTGTTTTATTGATTGGTAATTACATCTCATTGATGGTAATTTTAATCCCATCATCTTAACAATTTTCAGTAAGTACTGTTTATATCTGTCACTTACTAGACAAGTCTTATGGCATATATATTATATGTGCTGATGGAACATGGTCTTTTGATCAGTAATTTATATATTATTATATAACAGTAAGACTGATAATATAGGTCCAGCAAAGAAAGATAAGATTTAAATGATTATTAGTTTGATTGTGATGTTATCAATCAAATGATCATGTTCTGACAGCATGTGCATTATACCACACAAGATTTGATATTATTTTGTTTATTGTTGTTTAATTCCCTCACATCACGGTGTTTCTTGACTTCTCACAAAGTTTTCTTTATTTTTTTCCATTTCAGTCTGAAGAACCAGATGGTACAGACCTTGATGTGGATTACACATTTTTCAACAAATCTGTATGGCCAGTACTTGCAGAAAGGGTGCCTGCTTTTGAAAAGATTAAAGTATGAAAATGTATTAACTTGCTAACACAGTGCTAAGTTTCGAAATAAATATAGCTTGAAATGAATTATATGTACACTTCCAGAAATGAAAATTCAAATGTTAAAATATGTGAAGTCTTTATAGCTATTAAAATCTGTTTCTTATAAGTCACAACTTGCCCATGTAAATATATTTTTTTCATGTGCATGTATGCACACTAGTTCATAGTGGAATATATGGGGTTTGTATCTGAATCTTTTTGAATTCCTAAAATATTGATTAAAATAAAAAGGTTATTATATTAATATTTATTTTTCTTCCTATTTATTCAGTCATTCTTCCTTTTATGATATCCAATAAAGACTTTTCACAGTTTCAGTTCACTTATGACTAGTTTAAAATATGTTGATGAAACATTTGTTTTATCATTTGGTTGACAGGTTGTTTTGTTTTGATTGCTGTAAATGTGCAATTAGGAACAGGATGATCTGCAATGTGTGTTATTTATTGTGTAACTAAGACAATGTTTTGTTACTTATGTTTATCATTGAGTAAGTAAACAAGATGTGTTTCTATGTATGTTGGTCATTGTGTAATTAATTAAAAATGATGTGTCATATGTATTGTTTAGTGTGCAATTAACCATGTTTCGTAATGTGTGTTGGTGCAACTAAGACAAATGTTTTGCTATTTGTGTTGGACAGCATGTAGCTCTGCTAGGACTGAGGTATTTTGCTATTATATGTTGGTCATTGTGCAACTAAGACAGATATTTTACTATATATGTTGACCATTGTACAACTAAGACAGATGTTTTACTATATGTGTTGGTCATTGTGCAACTAAGACAGATATTTTACTATATATGTTGACCATTGTACAACTAAGACAGATGTTTTACTGTATGTGTTGGCCATTGTGCAACTAAGACAGATGTTTTACTGTATGTGTTGGTCATTATGTAACTAAGACAGATTATATATATTGGTCATTGTCCAATTGAGACAGAGTTCTTTCTGTCTTTTCATAAAATGTTTAGTTTTCTTTACATTTGCAATTGTTTTATTATAAAGGGTGTTGCTTTGATTTTAAACATAAATTAATTAAAACTGTACTTTAGTTTTTCTTCTCTCCCCCCCCCCCCCTTCTCTTCCTGGATTTTACAGATATGATGACTTTATAAAGGATTTGATAACTGAGGCTAGGGGTAAAAACCAACCATTAAAAATTAAAAACATAATTAATAAATTATGAAAAAAGTTGGCCTGAAATATTTAAAAATCAATTAATTTTAAAAGTCGTATTTTGAATAAAAGAATACTGGCAAGATCCGTAACCCGAAGCCAATACACATCCTGTGTTTTATATGCAAGTACGATTATTATAAAAAGTATTTTTAGTGTGTATGTGACCACTATAACTGTAAGAGAATATAGTGTAGATAATGATTCTATATGAAAATTTTGACTTTTTAAGATAATGATCGTAAAAGAAGAAAAATCTACCACAGAAAAAAGTCAAGGAATGCTAGAACTTCTCCATCATATACTATACAGTTTTGAGTTTTCAGTCTTGTTTTTAACCGAGAAACATCTTCATAAAGTACTTCATGACATATCAAAATGTTTAAGTAATGCAAGTTGAGGAGGAGTTAAAATATGGGGTCAAAGGTCAGGCAGATTGATATTGTGCTGTGAATATGAGAGGTTAATTTAGGCTGTTTAAGAAGTGTTTGTGTATATATGGTTTTATTTTTAATCATTGTTACATGTTTTTTTATGTATTAAAGTAAATTTCATTTGGGGATATCTAACTTTGAGGTTAAAAATGTTTTCTGAATGACTTATTTATTATTGCAGACAAAATGTAAATGTACACCACTGTTTTTGTTGACTTAAAATTAGTGTCAGAAAATTGTATTTTTCTCTATATTTCAATGAGATACTACTGGAATACTTATTCTGATATTGAATATGGTCACTGCTATTGTCAGTTCACCTTTGTACAAAGTTTTAATGTAAAGAAGTTACAATGGAATGAGATAAAAAGCTTACATTATTGTATGAATGTGAAACACTGCAATGTTCATACTGCATTACCCAGTTTTTGTGATGACAACTTTATTTATGTAACTACTTAGTGCTTGGTCTGAAGATTAATTAGAAGCATGTTGTTTTTTGTTTACTTTCAGATGTTGAGTGCATGGGCTGGTTTTTATGACTACAACACTTTGGATCAGAATGCCATAGTCGGACACCATCCTTATTACAATAACATTTTTTTTGCCACCGGGTTTAGTGGCCACGGAATTCAAATGGCACCAGGAGTAGGTCGGGCGGTTATGGAATTAATATTGGATGGAAGTTATGAGTCGATTGATCTTACCCGTTTTGGTGTGAAACGAGTAATTATGAATGAACCGCTATTGGAAAGAAATATAGTTTAGTTTTCATTAACATAATGTTGCTGTTGGTGTAAATGTTTAAACATAATATTTTATATGTTTTACTGAACTGATCTGCAGCTCTTTTTATGAATATCCCATGAACATTTTATATAAACCTAATGATAGGTTTAGTAAAGTAAAAAATGTTAGATTTACTTTTATGCAACTACTACAGCACGTAGAGCTAACTGAGCTAAGATCATTTGTATTACTTGCATAAAAATAGCAATGTTCAAAAAATATACTGTAGAAAATAATGAATAATTATATTAGAGAAAAAAACGGGTGTGAAATTTATTCTGAATGTTGTGCAGTGAATCATTTAATGACGTACATTTTGTACACTTCATACTTTATCCCTATTTACAAGACATTACAGAGCTTGAAATAACTAAAACATGATGTTATGCTAGTCAGATTTTTGTTGACAAAACCCAGTATGGTGACAACATGAAGTTTTTTTATTTTATTTCATTATTTTTTTATATTTTCTTGTATAGATAACTGAAACTTAAAAAAAATCGCCACCTTTTAGTTGCTTGTGAAACTAAACTTATACAGTGTCTCATTTAACAATAATTGTACATACACTAGATTTATCATGTGACCAATAATGATTTATAAGAGACGTCTTATAGTGAATTTGGAATTTAGTAATTTATTTCTGTTGACCCAAATTTAGCACATTTACATTTATTTCTTACGTTCCCAACATTTGATTATTATAGTGTTAACACCGTTTAAAAAAAAGATGTATATATTTTTCATTTCCTCCCTCTCTTTTAGTATTGAACCTGTCTTCAATAATTTCATTTTGTCGTTCTCTAAATCTACATTTATATATAATTAGCAATGAAAGGAAATGTTTTCCATGAAAGCAACCCATTGATGGCTCAGTGTTAAGCTTATAACTCTAAAAATCTGCAGTGGGCATAGAATACACTAGCTATACTGGTACAGGTATAGAAAGTCTAATACTTCTTTTATGGTTTTTGTAATTCACTTTGTCACTTTGCTTTCAAAATATTCTCAACATAGAAACAATTGTAATACTATTGCAAAATTCCAAATCATGACATCTAAAATGACTGGCAAAAACTACTGTGAAATTACAACTACACAAACTTGTCTATTGTAGCATCTGCCATGTAAGGTTTGTTTCTAGCCTACTAGCTGTTCAAAAACTAATGTACTTCATAGACTTTGATATATTTTAACGATTCACGTATTATTTTAGCCTTTTTCTTTTAACCATGAGGAAACAATTGTACTTGAAAAAAACCATCTCTAGTATAGAACTGTTGATCAAAGGGGGGACCATGGAATGAAAAAACAACAACAGAAGTCTGAAAGATATATAAACCAGGGGATCTTTCAAGATGGCTGTGATTTTTACTAGCCGAAATAACACTTACAATAGAAACAAAAGAATAATTGGTTTCGTAATAAAAATGGATTAAATCTGATAGATCTTAAGATACCATAACATACTGATTAGTAGTCAATTTCTTAATCCCACCATGACTGGAAAAAAAACATACAAGGCGAAATTCCAATTATAATAACTGTTACGAAATGTATTAAGAATACCGAAATTGTTAACCTCAGAAATTTTAATTACATTAGTTTGATTATGAAAAAACATAGCAGAATGGTCTATGGTATTTTCACAATTCTGGTTAAAAGTATTTGGTATTTTTGTTGTACATTGAATAGTTTTTTTATTAGCTTCCTCTCTCGGACTTTCACTGTTTTTCTAACAAAAAACACAAAGATAGTTAAGAGCATGATGTCATTACAATTTTTTAAAATTCTACTGTCGTATTTCATCACTCATGATTTCCGGAAGTGACAACATTATTTTATATTCTATTTTCAGAATATATGTAATTTAAAAAGGCGACATTTTTCCAACTAAACAATGAGATTATGAAGCCTTGGTAGAAATAGGTGTTAGTGTTGCAGAAGGGAAAATCGATCAAAGAAACTTCTATTTCATTTTTAGTGTATAGTAATAGTAGATTACAAAAATAGTTTAAACTATACCAACAGTTCGCCTTTTAATTAACAAATGTCACCATATTCGTTACAATAGAGATGCTGTCGATATCCAGTAACACCAAAGAACAACAAAAAACGCGCTTCATACTTCACTTTCTTTCTTTATAAGCAAAAAATATGTGTTGTTTTAGAGTTTGTCATCTTAACTACTCTTTCAGTATGATATTAATTCTTATTATAAACCAGTTGTTTATTGTAAATTTCAGCGATTCGCTTTCTATCATAATTTCATCATTTCTCAATTCTTTTAACCAGAGTTTTCCATCTCGGTTGCTCCCCCCCCCCCCCCAATGGCACAGCAGTATGTCTGTGGAGTTACAACACTAGAAACCGGGTTTCGATACCCGTGGTGGGCAGAACTCAGAAAACCCAATGTGTAGCTTTTTGCTTAACTACAAACAAACAAATCATTTCTGTCATGTCAGTACTTGAAAGGCCTGGAGCTTGACTCGCAATTGACGGGTCGCTGGATTGATATTCGTCTCCTAATATGCCCACCCTTTCAGCCTTGGGGACGTTATAATGTCATAATCAATTACACTATTCGTTGGTAGAACGTTGGCGGTGGATGGTGTGTCTTGCTACCTTCTTTCTGTTCTACCTCTTCAAAATTTTTGTTGGTTAGCGCAGATAGCCTACAGTAAGTTTGGCGCGAACATCTGCAAACAATTACTCGAAAATTGGAAAAAATTGCTTCGAATCAATACCCGTAGAAAACATAAAATAGTATATTTTTAGTTTTTCTTTGATTTTAACTTTTCGTACGGCCTTTTTTCATTTCAAATATACACCTGGAAAAAAGTTAAGCACCCCCAAATATTTTTCAGGATTGCTTATTGAAAATAAGGTTTAATTTTCATGATGTTGAGCAGTGTTCATAATTTCAAACATAATTAAAAGGATGTGAGCGTTCAGGTGTGACATTTAAATAAGGCGCGTTTTTTTCCCCACGTGCAACTTGCTCCCTTCTTCACGTCC
>NW_013666855.1:86615-88252 GCF_000517525.1 Limulus polyphemus | reverse complement strand
ATGTGATTTGACAATTCAATAACGTTTTTGAGCTTTCACTGACAATACTTATTAAAGATAATTTCAAGCGTGAAAACTGTCCATATTTTGATGTCATGATATGTAAATTAAAAATTGTTATTTTACGGTGATAATCTTGTTTTCTTGTGCCCAATAATGCATAATTTCATTTGATAAACACGTTTAGATTGAATGGTAACTTATAATCAGTCACAAGAACGTCGAATCTGAATCACTTGAAAAAAACACGGGGGGTGCTTAACTTTTTTCCAGGTGTATATGTTAAAATCTGATTAAGTATGTGAATATCAATGTATTTATCCGCATTCTTGATTTTTGAAAATACGTTTCAATGTTCAAGTTTCGTGATCTCTATTTTCTTTGAAAGTTGTATGTCAAGTTTAACAATCTTTCAAAATCACTTTGAGCTGAAAACTACTTAAGGAATAAAGTTCTTATTTTTTCTTCAAAACTGAGTGTAATATTGTTAACACTTATAAAGAGCTTCTGTTGCGTTAATTGTATTATACGTAAGGTACCAATTACTACGCAGGTTTGGGCGTGGATTACTGACGTACTTATCTGTACTGATAATAATTAGTGTGTGAGAGGTGTAAAATACATTTATATGAGAAAATATGACAGTCATTCAGAGAAATATTTGCGTGTAGTAGGCGTGTGAGGTGACTTGGAAAAAAAATCATTTTCAGTATTTTGTAAACAAAATAAGCATAGATAGGTATACCCGAACAGTTTTTACAGATTAATTGTGTTTTGTTATAGCAAAGCCACATCGAGCTATCTGCTGTATCTACTGAGGTGAATCGAACCGCTGATTTTAGTGTTGTAAATACGAAGACTTACCGCTGTCCCACTGGAGGACTCTTACAGATTATACATAGAATTATATGATAAAAATATAAAAGTTTCGTTAGTTTTAAATGTTTGAGAATTATTTGTATCACTATTTTAATATACTATTTGCTTTATAATTGTTACAAAAAGTTACATAAGGGCCATCTCCCCATAGCCTTTCCTCATTTTGAATTTCTAGACTAGAGCACCCACCGTCAACTTGTAGACTTCTCTTGTCTGATCGAAAAGTAGAATTTGATCTTTACTCGAGACCGCCAGCCCCCAGTTGACTCAACGGAAAGACTGAGGGCTTATCACGATAAAAAATCGCATTTCGATATCCGCGGTGGGCAAAGTATAAGATAGCCAATTTAAAAGTCTTGAGCTTGTCAACAAACAAACAGACTATTAACCTTTGGATTCATAGTCTGGATACGCTAACCATTCGAAACACTTAGTTCAATATTAATGTCTTAAGAATTGACTATATAAAATTACGCATAGTTTTATATGATCCTAAACGTTTTTATTTGTATATATTTGAGTTTTTTTTAATAACTTAATCAATAAAGACTTAACATTCTCAATATAACAAGTAATATATTTTTAGATATTTTGTCCAAGTTTAAAACAATGAAAACACTTTGTATTTTTCACCAGAGTTAATTAAAGGTGGCACACAATAATAGAGATAGGAATTTCGTAAAAGGTTCTTTATTTTCACTAAACAAGATCATTTTGTGAACATATGGTTTTTTGGGTTTTTAATTATGCACAAAGCT
>NW_013666855.1:54411-85966 GCF_000517525.1 Limulus polyphemus | reverse complement strand
CATAACCAGTTGTCACACAATGTACTATCATACCATAACTAGTTGACACACAATGTAGTATCATACCTATATCCAGTTGCCACACAGTGTAGTATTATACCCATAACCAATTGTCACACAGTGTAGTATCATACCTACAACCAGTTGTCACACAGTGTAGTATCATATCCATAACCAGTTGTCACACAATGTAATATCATACCCATAAGCAGTTGTCATACAATGTAGGATCACACCCTTAACCCTTTGTCACACTGTGTAGTATTATACCAGTAACTAGTTGTCACACAGTGTAGTATCATACCAATAACTAGTTGTCACACAGTGTAGTATCATACCAATAACCAGTTGTCACACAATGTAGTATCATACCCATAACCAGTTGTCACACAATGTAGTATCACACCCTTAACCCTTTGTCACACATTGTAGTATTATACCAATAACTAGTTGTCACACAGTATAGTATCATACCAATAACCAGTTGTCATACAATGTAGTATCATACCCATAACCAGTTTTCACACAATGTAGTATCATACCCATAACCAGTTGTCACACAGTGTAGTATTATACCAATAACCAGTTGTCACACAGAGTAGTATCATACCCATAAAACACTCTTAAGCACAGATCTGAATGTTAACATTGAGGGTATATGGGACTAGTGTGGGATCCATAGAGCCCAGAACTCAATATTATTGAGGGTATATGGGACTAGTTTGGCCTCCATATAGCCCAGAACTCAATGTTCTTGAGGGTATATGGGACTAGTGTGGGATCCATATAGCCCAGAACTCAATATTCTTGAGGGTATATGGGACTAGTGTGGCCTCCCTAGAGCCCAGAACTCAATATTCTTAAGGTTATATGGGACTAGTGTGGCCTCCATAGAGCCCAGAACTCAATGTTCTTGAGGGTATATGGAACTATTCTGATCGACAAAAGTAGTAAAGGCAATTGAAGTCGAGCCGCCTGGAATTCAGTTTATACAGAGTTTCATCAACAGCTTGAAGAAAGCATTCGTTGTTGGCTTCAGGCAGTGATTTCAGCTATGGGTGGTCACAAACAAGATTAAATAATGAATTTTAAATTTGATTTAAATGCAGTTGTTTTCTCTGCAGATATTATGAAGTTCTGAAATACCTGCACGAAAAGAAACTCTGCTTGTTTTGAAGTTCAAATACAAGGTGATGACTGAGAGGTCTATTATTTAAAAGAAACTCTGCCTGTTTTGAAGTTAAAATACAAGGTGATGATTGAGCGGTCTATTATTTAAAAGAAACTCTGCTTGTTTTGAAGTTCAAATACAAAGTGATGACTGAGCGGTCTATTATTTAAAAGAAACTCTGCCTGTTTTGAAGTTAAAATACAAGATGATGACTGAGCGGTCTATTATTTAAAAGAAACTCTGCCTGTTTTGAAGTTAAAATTCAAGGTGATTACTGAGCGGTCTATTATTTAAAAGAAACTCTGCCTGTTTTGAAGTTAAAATACAAAGTGATGACTGAGCGGTGTATTATTTAAAAGAAACTCTGCTTGTTTTGAAGTTAAAATTCAAGATGATGACTGAACGGTCTATTATTTATCCACCGTACTGTATATCACATTTTAATAATGCCTAAAAGTTAAATGTAAAACCCTAAAATATCAGAGAAATCTGTTCTCACTCATAGGTGTTAATTTTAAAAGCTATGGTTTAAACGTCGAAACCTTGCGAACCACTGGAAATCTAAAATGGGTAATAAAAGATACTTGGTCCGGACGAGTTTTCATGAAATATCATTACTATCCTTGTCATTGTGTTGAAAAAATGGATTATAATATTAACCCAACATAAGGCAAGCCCTTTCTGCTGTAATTTTAATTTAATCACATTGTACGTATCTAGATTTGTACAGAGATATATTATATAAAATATTGATTAATCTAGGATTCCATAAATGTGTGATAACCAAAATATTACTGGGTCTTTGAAGTCCACCTTAGGCATATCCGTATTATTGGTAATAATGTTTCAGGTTATTTCAAATATTATTCTTACTTAACTGTTGTTTTAACTGAGTCGCGTGTTGTTAGATATATTAAAACATTTAGTGAACCCTCAATATTTTTGAAAATGTACGATACAGACATCTTCTATTTATAACGTAATAGCGAAAATATAGTTAGACACAAGTATACAAAATAAGATAAAACAACTTTTATCACAAGTTACTGTCGTCTGCCTAATCTGTTTGTATTAATAATATTAACTTCCAACCAGAGCAATGATTAATGCAAAATAAATAAAGCATTAGTAATTATTCAAGTTAAGAAGTCATGGCCATTCTCCACGTGCTGATACTTACTCTAGAGCAATGGGGAATGGTATCGGTATGATTTTCTTATGATGATGTCTGAGTCCAAGGAGCAGAAGAGGGAGTAAATTACTGAGCAGCACAGCTTCAGTTATGTGAAAATACACGTTTAATAAAACACAGGAAAGGAAACAAACACAAAGAACCTTGGAGCCTTTCATCTTCATGTAAACTTCCTAAAATCAAAAGAAATGTTTTGTTGTAAATAAATTATACAGAATACTAATAAATATAGAATACTCATTAACCTAATTTATATCGAATACTCATTAACATAATAGATATAGAATACTCATTAACATAATAAATATAGAATACTCATTAACCTAATCAATATCGAATACTTATTAACATAATAAATATAGAATACTCATTAACCTAATTTATATCGAATACTCATTAACATAATAAATATAGAATACTCATTAACCTAATAGATATAGAACACTCATTAACCTAATAAAAAGTGGGTGAAAAGTAATCTGAACGTTTGTGACGAAAGTAAATTTGTTCTATTACTGTGGATTGGAACTTTATTTTAAATTTAGTAAATGTTTCCATAATCGAAATATTATTACATTTATGAAGATTGTTAGATGAATATATAAATGAAAGCTAACATAGATCTCGCATTTCATTCGATATTATAGAGATTCTAACCTAGAATATATCAAGGGAATACCGATAACTCCATTTACTCTTATCATTGTTCTCCGGTATGACAGCGGTAAATTTACAGCCTTACAACGCTAAAATTCGGGGTTCGATTCCCTGCGGTGACACAGCAGATAACCCAACGTGGCTTTGTTTTACAACAAACCTACCAACTATAGTTTTTACGTTTCTTGATCTATAACCTTAAGTGCTCATATAGCATTGGTTTCATTAACTTATGTATACTTTTTGACTCCTGATATATTTAGCTAGTTTACTATTGTTATTAACAATACTTATGTATAAATTTCAATATACATTTTTTATTATACGAAATACTCAGACATTGTTTTATCATAATAATAACATTAAATTTCTTACTGTATTCATTTTTTCTCAATTCTCTGGTTAAATTAAATTTACTATTTAGTTAACGAGAAACATTTTTCCATCAGGTAGTAAAAGCTTGAATTACAAATTTGTTCATATACTCAATGATATTCCTTACCTTATTTATCTGCTGGTGTCTAAAGGGTTAACCTTCAAATTGTTCTTTTAAGTCTCATCGATCAAGTTATATAGAAGTGCAAGGAAAATAGGAGTTAACCGCCAGGTGCTTTAATGGGGCGTCTCCGAAGAGTTTATTGGACAATAAAAATATATTTCCTGCCTGTTGCTGCTCTGTCTTAACGATGGGTTACTGTTTTCTTTATGTTCTTTCTTTGTTTTGGTTGGATTTGATCTTGAACTCGACACAGGTTTTAAACCTGTCGCTAAAATTAACTAGATCCTGCAAGGCCAGAACGTCATTTGGGATTTTGTTGACCCATTTTTGTTATTAAATAATGAGTGTATCTAATTTATTCAACAACGTAGTTAAAGGATTCTTTGTGGTTGTTTCTTAGTTGTTGTTTTTTTATATCTCGCTTCACAGGAGCTTATGCTTAGCCCATTTCATACCAGTTTCACTAATGTTGTGTTTGTCAATCGAGGAAGTCACTGATAACCTAGGCAATGGTATAGCCATTGTACTGATGACCTCGAAAACTAACAACAACAACGACAACAAACCAGATATAGAACACTGTAAAACAGGCGTGATGTCATGAAGCCCAAATACGATTTTAATTTAAAGACATTATTTATAATGTGCAGAAAAGTGTTTTGTGAGATGTTATTTAGATGTATCTTTTGTTAACAAAACTAGATTTCCAATACTTTCTATATTGATAATAAAATTAAGCCTGCACATCGACCAACTGATATTTTCGACTTGTTCCTAACATTTCTTTAAAAGTAGTGTGACATTTTTGTGGTAAGTAAATACACAATATAGTGTAAAGTAACCTAAAATAAAATTCAGGTTCCTTATTGCGGAATGCATTTTATACGGAAACAACTTTCACGTATCTTCTTCAATACAACATTTGTTTATTGAAAAAAAAAAGGGGGCAGTTATTTTTACCTCCGGCTTTTATCTTAAGAGTTCTTTTAAAGGACAATTTTACGAACGTGACATTATTTTAACATCTGGTTCAGTATAAAACATAAATGTAAAAATACATCCCATTTGAATACAATCACTTTATATCCTATTATTATTCCATAGTGGGTTAGCGGTAAGTTTACAGACTTATAATGTGAACCTGGGGTTCATTCCCCCCTTGGAGAACAAAAGGTAGATTATGCAAACAATTTGGACTCAATGCAGTGACTAGAAATCGGTGACTTGTTAGTTGAATGTGGTTGAACAACAGTAATTCCTCATCATTCTAGATACTAGCTTCTCTGATCAAGTAACATGCTTCCCTAAAACACTAGAAACATGACAAGTGCTTAGATACCATGTCTATTAATGGCTAAGATCATACAACTTTTAGAGAGTGCTTGGTTGTCTCTGGTAGTCATGATCAGAAAGAAAGAAGGTATTTTAAAGATCTCTGTTGATTTTATAACAGTGAACACGATAACTTATGTTTACACCTTTTTCTTGCTGTAAAGAGATGAATGTCTGGAGGTGTTGTAAGGTTCAGGTTCCCATTCATTCAACACTTTACATCTGGCAACCAAATATGACAAGTCTAGCTGAATTATTAGAGCAGACTTGAGGATACTTTTAGCATGAGATGTTGTTTGTATGAATTTCATGTCATGCCATTCAGTCTGTGAAATGCACCTGCTACTTTCAAGAGACTGATGGAGCTTATACTGAACAGGTTACAATGGGAGAGATGGCTGGTTTACTAAGTTTGTTTGTTTGAAGTTAAGCACAAAGCTACACAATGGGATATCTGTGCTCTGTCCACCACGAGTATCGAAACCCGGTTTCTAGCGCTGTAAGTCTGCAGACATACCGCTGTGCCACTGGGGTGGCGCCTGGTTTACATCAATGATGTCACACATTTAAGTATACAATTGAATGATATTCCAGTGGTTAAAAAAAGGTAAGCTTACAACTGAAAGAGGAAATATATGCTTATACATAAAGGAATAGAAATTCTTGGGCGTATGTTAGGTAGCTATGAAGTCTCTACATACCTTATTAAGATAGCAAAAGAGAATAGCCTGTGACCAAGTGAAATATCTGCAGTTCTATTGATTTTACATCGTATTACTAATGCTTTGGGGCAAGTTCTCCAAGACAGCAGCACCATTGTCTATTTTCACTAAAGTTGAGATGCACTTTGGATTGAGTGAGAAATGTGAACAGACATTTAAATCTCTAATGCGTGTTATATTTTAGGCCCTGGTTATAAGTTTTTATTGGACACCAGTCTCAGTGATAGTGTGGAATCAGGCCATTGTACTCACAGATGTAGAGCAGAGTAATCATATGCATTAGTCATAAGCTTGGAATGGATAATGATGTTTAAAATAAGGGTGATAGCACAGTAGATATCAATGTTAAAAGAACATGAAATTTTTATAGCACATCATCTGGGCCCACAACAAGGCAATTCTGGCGTATTGTCTCACCATATAGTGAAATGGTGTTTATTTGTCGAATGTCCTCATCATGAACACCATGTGGGAGTTGAAACCACTTCTGCCATAACAGTATCAATGAATACAGTAAGATATACCACTAGTGGATGGATACCATGATTACATTTCAGAAGCTCTGAGAAGAGTGTTGACTAAAGAACCCAAGTCTATCTTGGGAACTACTTGCCAGGCAACAAGATAAAGCTCACTCAGTAGAGATTAAGGAATTTGACATGTATGTATATAATCTATAGCACTTTTATGATCAGTTCGGAGTGCATGAAGGTGTGCTGTATCATTGTCATCAACCTCCACGTCGTTGTTCTCAGCCTGTACTGCAGCTAATGCTCCATAGAACGCCAAGACAAGAGACTCTCTACACATTGCATAATACAAAAACTGCAGACACTAAGGTATAACCCACATTTGTCCCAGAACTCAATATTCTTGAGTGTATATGGGACTAGTGTGGCCTCCATAGAGCCCAGAACTCAATATTTAGTGTGGCCTCCATAGAGCTTGAGTGTATATGGGACCCCCCAGTGGCACAGCGGTATGTCTGCGGACTTACTAACTGAATAATAACCTTGTGTCAACAGTTAATTTGTTTTTTCTTGCTGGTGCATTTTCCGTAAAATTATATCAAGATACAACTAGATGTAGACCGATAAACAATTACGGTAAAAAAAAAAAAACTCCTGTTTATTTCGTACGATAATAGAATACTTAGAACACAACCATAAACTAAATCAGTTAGGCTTTTTATTTTCGTATTTCGGAATCGCCATCTAGTGACAAAAACCGTTTTCACTATTAAATTGTTGTCATGGCTAAGTATATAATACTTTATCCGAGATCTCAGAATATTTTCGTAAGCATATTGTGTTCAAAGCAACTTTTTTTGCTGAACTAAGTCTCACCATTCTAAGAATTTAAAACACAAACTTACCATCAACAACCGAAACACCGATGGTTTAATGATGTTCCCTTTAATACACATCTTCTATATACAAGAACATAATGATTCGTACAAACATACAATTGAATGATAAACAATAGAGCAGGCGAGAACAGAATCATGCTTGATAGACTATATTAGTTGTTGTAATCTGTCGTATGCTGAATCTTACATTAATTTGCCATATAGAATAAGCCTGAGTAGTAATTGTATATGGTACAAGTGTTAGTCCCAGCCTCCGTAACTACCGCCATAGCTATGACTCTTTATATATATGGGATAAGGGATGTAGCTTGGCACGTGGTAAGGGACTGGATACGGAACTGGGTGACTTTTATATTTGACCGACCTGGAAGATATGGAGAAAAAAAACCATAAGAAAGTTATTTGAAGTACACAGTATAAGTATCCATTGTCCAACAAGAGGGTTCATTGTCTGTTCGTTTAAAAATTATCTACATATCCAGAAAAAAAATATATTTACACATGAATACTTAACCAACCTTTCTTGAACTGAAACACTTTTAGAGTAACATCTTAACGGGAACCCTGCCTTTGTCAAACGTTTTTAATGTTCGTATATTAGATAGAAACATATATACGTTAAAAAAACGAACATTATTTTCATTAAAATGCTTGAAATGTTAACACGTTCCTTTGTACATTTTTCGATTATTATTAGAGTTATGAAGAATTTTTAAGCCTAATAACACTTATTATATATTATTCATGGTTATTTAAACATAATATCAAACTATTTATGTTTCTTTTTTGTTTTGTTTACAAATATTTTCAAGTGGTTATACATTTTTATGCACGAATTAAAGGCCATGATTCAGTATCCTACGCAAAAGATGTCCAAAATATAGTAATAACACCCTTACTAAGATACCTTCCAAATCACATATACATTTTCTTTATAAAATGTAAAAAAAAAAGACAATTTTCTTCGTCATTAGGTTTATCATTTATATCAATAAAAAGTACATCAAGTTTTCTATGTTTTGTGACTCTAAAATAGCTGTTTTAATTTCGAGTAAGAAATATTATTACAAGACGCACAGTTTGTGATGAAGTAAGACATATCTTAATAGCTTCATATAAAGAGCGTTACAGTCAGTGGGTAAGACATATCTTAATAGCTTCATATAAAGAGCGTTACAGTCAGTGGGTAAGACATATCTTAATAGCTTCATATAAAGAGCGTTACAGTCAGTGGGTAAGACATATCTTAATAGCTTCATATAAAGAGCGTTACAGTCAGTGGGTAAGACATATCTTGATAGCTTCATATAAAGAGGGTTACAGTTAGTGGGTAAGACATATCTTGATAGCTTCAGAGGGTTATTGTCAGTGAGAAATTTCTGCAAAATAAAAGTATCAACAAATGTAGTTCACAAAATAATCAAGACATAAAATTTAGAAGACTATCTAGTCTTTCTACATCAGATGTTAAGTACTTTAGGCTTGATGAATACACTGGAATGGACGCCGAAACAATTTCTCAGAGAATACTTTAGGCTTACTTCACTCAAAGACAGACTTAAATCTAGCAGCTGTCTTGCTACAGAAGTTCAAGAACTTTAATTGTATATATAAATATTTGATGTTGAAGCTGACCTTTCCACAGACTGCGTCAAGGATACTTCGTACGGTGCATTTCAGCAATAATAAGGCAACAAGCAGAAGACACTTCAGTTTGCAAAAACAACAACACATAAAACAGGACAACGTGTATGTAGAAAGGAATACTTTTATCTGATTAGTCAAGGTTTGAAATCTTTAGAATTAATAACGCCAGTTAGTTGGTCGGAGGAAATAAAGGAATATTGTCCGCAGTTTTCAGTTAAGTATGGTGGAATAAGCAACAAAGTATGGAATTGGTTAGCTACAACTGAAGTTGGTTAACTCTACCGTATTGTATGGATTCTGCCAAACACTTCATTCTTGAACGTCTGCATGCTTAGTATGGCCTCCACAGAACCCAAAACTTAATACTGTTGAGAGTATGTGAGACTAGTGTGGCCTCCACAGAGCCCAGAACTCAATATTGTTGAGTGTATGTGGGACTAGTGTGGCCTCCACAGAGCCCAGAACACAATATTGTTGAGTGTATGTGGGACTAGTGTGGCCTCCATAGAGCCCAGAACTCAATATTGTTGAGGGTATATGGGACTAGTGTGGCACCCATAGAGCCCAGAACTCAATATTATTGAGTGTATATGGGACTAGTGTGGCCTCCATAGAGCCCAGAACCAAATATTCTTGAGTGTATATGGGACTAGTGTGGCCTCCATAGAGCCCATAACCAAATATTGTTGAGGGTATATGGGACTAGTGTGGCCTCCATAGAGCCCAGAACTCAATATTCGTTTGTGAACATATATGCGAGAAGACAATTTCCCCGGGCCGGTCGCGGGCTCGAATCCCCGTCCCACCAAACATGCTCGCCCTTTCAGCCGTGGGGGCGTTCTAATGTGACAGTCAATCCCACTATTCGTTGATAAAAGAGTAGCCCAAGAGTTGGCGGTGGGTGGTGATGACTAGCTGCCTTCCCTCTAGTATTATACTGCTAAATTATGGACAGAACAATTTCCCCTCGGATGTGTACACCGTCAGAATTTCAATGCATTTTGTTTTTGTTGTTATTATTCTTTTATATCAGATATCTTCATGTTCTTGATGAAGCGCTCATTCACAGTAAGCAATAAAACTGGATATACTTTACTAATTTCGAAAATTTGACCCAATACTAGATAATACTACAGCTATAATTGACACCGCTCTGACAAGGCCTTTACAAAAATTTGTTTGAAATAAATTCAACATTATCACTAATATAGGAGGCATGTTTAAAATGGTAACGATATAGAATTAGCGTTACTTATATACACACATATATAGCACTAGAAAAATGTTCATTTCGAGTAACCATTTTTTAATTTTGTAGTTTATGGCAAAGCTACTAAAGCTATCTGCCGCCGTCCTTAATTCTGAACTATTGACCAGAGGGAAGTTAGCCAGTTAGTAGTAGTACCCTACCACCCACGATCCACGCTAAGAGACCGATTATCACTCTTATAACGTACCCCAAAGTTTAAAAGTGTAGGAAATAGTTTGTGGTACTGGATGAGTTCGAACTCAGTTTATCTGCTGCGATACCTCAGAACAAAGTCGTATTTATTATCATTTGTTCTCGGTAGAAAAGAAACTTCACGTGACTGTCGAAAAAAATTATTGGAGAGCTTGTTTTTTTGTGCCGTTTGTATTCAAGGCGAGTTTGAATACAAGAGTAACGAAAACAGTTAATATAAAATTGTTTTTTTTGGCCCACTCTTTTTTTTACCAAATATTAGTGCAGTAAATAGAGAATTAAAAATATTAATTACAATTATAAGAAACCAATGCTTAAAATGCTATTAACCAATGGGTTTATTTCAATTTAATTTAGTGATACCATGAGAGCAGATCGCCAATTTAATGACGAATCTGACATTTCTATGGAGACATTACAATTACTTCTTGTAATAAAGCTCACACTTCTCTTACAAATCTTGTAACATTAAAATTAATAAATTTAGCATATAGTAACTAGTTTCTGAAATTGGATAACTTTCAAATAATTTTGATAATATTTAATGTTTGATAGTGCCCAATCAAAGTGAAATTGTGTACAAAATACATAAATAGCTATTTCAAGAACATACCCCAACTAGTGTTTTGTTTGTTTGGAATTAAGCACAAAGCTACACAATGGGCTATCTGCCCACCACGGGTATTGAAACCCGGTTTTTAGCGTTGTAAGTTCGCAGTCATACCGATGTGACACTGGTGGGCCCCAAGTAGCGATATTAAAATACTTATAAATCGATTTGACTTGGAAAATCAGTGAAGTTACACACAATGCTCGTAAAGTAAAAACCTTTGTTTTCTATATCATTTTCAAAAGGTAACAAATACTTCATATTTTCAAAGGTCGGTATTAATTAGCATGAATATTTTTCTCTAGGAAACAAAATTTGAAGTTGCTGTTAGATATAAAAATATATTTATAACATATAAATTAAGTGTTACGTAAGCATATAAATTTGATATTTAACATCGTTTTTGATATTAGAATCGATATCTGTATTTTGCAATCGAACTGTTAACGTGAATCAGATTAATTTCAATGTAGTATTTTTAATAATAGATGAAACTAAGTCCTGATAACCCAAGCGAGATAGGGTTTAAAATAAAAACACATTTATATGCGGTAGGTGGCAGTGGTGCGCGCTTGACGGTCTGAGTATGTCACGAGTTTACAGCTGTGTAACGGAAGCCTCAAACACATGATTCAAGCTTGAGGCTGTGGCTGTTTTGTGTTTCATTGTGTTGGATGGCGGGCTTTATTCTTAGTCACGGGGTTTAGGCGTCATTTCTAACCCTGTAAGGTTGCAATACAGTTGTTAGTTTCTATAAGCTGTTTTAAATTTTCTGATTCAAATGAAGGACCTTCCAGACTCTCCAGAATCCTGGATATCTGGGGTTAAATTAGGAATAGTTCGTCTTGGTCGAGCAGCAGGAAAGGTAAGAATTATTAGTAATGAACCATATTGCCTTAGAAGTTATGTACTACAGGCCTGATTGACTGAACTTGAACAAAGTTTTGTTAGGCTTTCTTTCATCAGTTCGTAAAAGATTGTAACGTGTGTTGTTGGGCTTTCACCTGACGTGAACAAGTAACGTCTAAGAACTGGTTTACAATTTACAGTACGACTACAAGTATTGAGTTAGTTTTGTTTCGTAGATGTATTTTTTCATAGTTCACACTTTTGTTCTTATTTGTTCGCTAAAAAATAAATACATTCTAAGATGTAGTTATTGGTGTAAATAAAAACGTTTTAATAAACTTTAGTATTGTAAGTAAAACTAAAAAAGGTCATCATAAACTTTTGATAAATTGATATGTAATTTAACTCCTTGCTTTTCGAAACTAAAATTTTAGCCATTATTCTTTAATATTTGTGTCGTGGACATAAGTCATCGCTGAATATAACTTAGAAGCTTAAGCATCAATTTTGTATTCTCACTTGAACTGTTTAAGTTGAACTAGAAGTAGAATTATTTATTTTACAACGACGTGATACGATATATCATTACATTTAAGTTTTAACCAAACTCGATTTTTTAAACTTCATCGTGTTTTTCATTCCGCATTAAACCAAAAAGTATCAAACGTTAGGCTTAACTACGATAAAGATTTAAATAAGAAATAATGGAACTATTTCTCTATATAATATTATATGAAACTCGGTGTTTTGCCATATTGCTGTACTAGTATAGTATAATACATGTATGCGGGTTCTACGTAGGGAAATTGATCGTCAAATGCGGACTGCTAAAGTAGTGTTGCTACCGGAAGGTATTGATCTCGAGTCAAAGTCAGCGTTTAGATCGATGTTCCATCTCGACCACACAACATACCACTCCACACGTTTGTTACGATTTATATAGACTCGTGACGGCTAGATAGTTTTGTTAGTTAAGTAACTCGAGCATTGTATTACAGCTACTTGACTCGCATCATACGGCGGCCAGTGACCTCATCCAGTAACAACGAATTCATGGTTTGCGTCAGGCGTGCTCGCTTGACCGGTTGCCCGACCGGTACCGTGCTGCAGGCGCGGGCGTATAATGGAAAGAAAGTTTTCACGCGGGATTATAGTGTTGAAAACAAAGGACCATATTGAAGAAATAACTGGTTATTTACGCGTTAGACTAATAAAAAAAAAAGGAAAGATTTCGGTAACCTGTGTTTAAGTAAACTGCTATTTTATATAGTAATGATAAGTGGAGAAAAGAAAATGTGTATACACGCATTTATATAAAATATCGTAATTTGTCTTGTGCATTTAACAAATAATTAAAATGTACTTGTCAAATTGACGATTAACAAAACATCTGTTGTGCCATCTACAGGATTCGTCATTTAAGTATAATATGATTTTTATCTGTCCATTTGTTTTTGTTGAAAATCTTGATATAGTCATTTAATATCAGAAAAACAGTTCCAGTTTCTCGGAAACGTTATGAAGAAAGCAATTTAAAGTCTGGTCGTGGCTGGAAAGATTGAAGGTAAGACCGTGGAAGGTGGGGTTGTCTTAAGTTTAAGAAACGATCTAAGTGGACGAATGTATCGACATTGGAAATTCTTTGTGTCTCAAGAAGAGATTTGTGGAAGATCATGATCACCAACGTCCTGTTTGGATGTGGTACCTGGATAGAGAGAGAGAGTCGTTTGATAAATATATGGGCTGTGCCGTTAGTAAAAGCCAACGTTAATAGTTAGGCCTAGATACTTTTAATGTAATTACTCACCGATTTGGACTTTAGACAGCATGTTCCCATTCCAGTAGTCGTTCTGTCATTAATGAAGAAGTTATTAGTGCTAAAATTATTTAGATGTAAAGTGAGAAGGATCCTGCCATTTATTTTTTATTTTTTGGAAGGCGGACTTAATAACCGAAAATATCAAACAGCAATATAAGATAGAAAAAATACTCTATATTCATCATATGTATATATTCTGGGGCGTTTCCAGTTTTATGTATAGCTGGGTTTAGCAGGTTGGAGGCATTTAGGCCCCAACAAAGCTAGAACATCTCAAGCTGATTGAAAAGTGAAATAATGGAAGTGCAACTTGAAAGGCACTTTAAGCAACTTTATATTGTATTTTAGAAAGGAAAATCCAAACAATACTTATTATTATTATTAATAAAGACGAGGCTTGAGATATAATTTTGCAAGTTTCTGCTTTTATCAGCTGGCGTACCGAACCATGTTTATTTTTAAATTTCATTAAATTACATGTCATATTGATTGACAGATATAACATTTATTGAGTAATCCAAATTTTATTATATTCTTATACGTTATAAGTATCAATATTTGCACTAGGTAAATAAGATGGGGGCATCATGTTCTGGAATGGATATTAATTTTTTTCGCTTTGTAGTTCTTATTGGTTCCAGCAGTGAAAATATTTGGCCTCACAACGCATGTTGTATCATGAATACATAATATGAACCTAATTAATGATTTGTTATCGTTGTAACACAAATAGGAAGTGTACTTAAAATTTGTAAAATTCTAAGTGATAAATGGCAACTATAATCCAATATAGATAACTGGTAAATGCTTACATAAAGCATGTAACCTCATATCCTTGTTAAAACACTTTAAATGTCTATGATGTGCAGGTTGTGTGTTGAAGTAGTGTGTGTGAAACAAAGTTATTATGCTTTGTGATTTTATTTCTGTGGTGTCACTGTTTATTGATGACAAACTCGTTGAATTAAGATTCATGGTGAAGCAGAGAATCATACACTGAGATGGCCTTGATATTTATACCCAAATAAAATTTTAATGTAATTTTATAAGCTGAAATGAAGTAATAACTGTAAAAAATATGCTAACGATATTTGGGTTATGTGCTTAGTTATTTTGGGTGAGGCTTGTTAGTTTTTATAAACTAGTAGTATGAATTGAGTTACAAAAATAAGGCTTAGCAGATTGTGGAACTTTTGAATAAAATGTTCATACCTCGTTTTTATGATGCCAAATCTAATTATTATGATTATTTTTTTCGAAGATTGACGTAATTTTATAATTATAATTAATTTTGAATAATTACTTTCAACTCACGGTATAGAAGGTATGTGTTATGCTTGCATTTTCTCGTTCTGCAAACTGTGATTAAAGGTATTGCTGGACTGGTTATTAGGTTTTAAGCATAAGGATGCAAGTCTTGGAATAAGTTGTTAAATACCTTATGTTACTAGTTGGAAAAGAAAGTGCAAACAAGCTCTTAGAAATGCATATTTGAAGAGATATTTTTTAAATGTCTGTCGAATGAAATTCTAATACACGAGGTTATGATTTTGCCATTGCTTATTCATTTATTTTATTTTATTGATAGGTGTTGCTGGGTTATGTTTGCACACTTATCACTGTTTTCAATGTAGTAGTTTGTGATATGCCATCGAAATCTAGCAGTTTTAGCTCGTGTTGTGTAACCAAACCCATTACCACTATTGCTTGATCTGATTGGACAACCTCAAACTGTTTCATAATGAGTAAAATTGGAATGAATCAGAACAGTTTTCTGTCATTCACACAGTCATGCGATTCTTTACTTTCCTACAATTTTTCTAAATTAAAGTTACGCTGTATATCTGTTATTTTTTTCGCATGTTTATATCAGTGTTTGGTCTTTTGAACATTTGTGTACCTGGAGTTCTCAAAACATTTATATGTGCACATTTTATTACAACTTAAGTTATAAAACGACAGCATTAAAGTTAATAAGTTTTCATTGCGGTAGCAAGTGCTTTTTTTTTACGGTTTAAACACCGAAAGTTGGTTACTAGGCCTAAAATTTGGGACATAAAATCACAAATTGCAAATATTTGTTCATATTCCTCTTAATTTGACCGTTTCAGATTCAAAGTCAGAGGCTAGAAAAATATAGCAGTTCAGATATATCCTTTGCCCTTCACGAGTCACTGTCAGCGAGGTCTTCAGTTCTATATCAAATGTCGTTAGTTGGGCTAGGCTATGAGATAAAGGTTTCTCTGAAAGGTTATTTATATATGCTGTATAATACTCTAAAATCTGCAATTTCAACGCCGAAGGCTGGCGAAGCATTATAAACCAAGAGGCCTAAAATTTGTCATAAGAATAACTAACTTCATGTAGTATTTTACACGCCTCTGGTTTTGAATTTGGAATGGGCAAATTAAGAGGAATATGAAAACAAAGACGAAAAACCTGTAGTTTTTCTATGATTTTTTATCAGATTTTAGGCCTTGTTTTTTCTCGGGCTCTTGTTTAACACGACCAGATGTATGAATTTGAAGGAAGCCTCAGCCATTAAAAGTATTTTTTTTGTAGTTTCAGAATATCAGCAACTAATAATACCATTGACTTCAACAGGAATATTGATAAATAGTTATGCATATTCAGTGGTGCAGGAAGGAGTTGCAAAGTGGGGGCTAGACATGCAGATTTTACAATGAGAGATTGAAATTATAAGGAGCTGCCATAGGCATCTCAATCTAGAGGGGTTTGAGGGTATGCCTCCCAGGAAATTAATATAATAGTATAACTTGCAGTTGCTTTAGAAGTCAAATATGACGCCTCTGATATTATAATTCACATAACTTGTCTCAAATCACGCTGCGTCGTAGTTTTTAACGTCATTGCATTGTTTCGAACTCGGTTTGTTATCAGTGATACCTCGAAGTTTCCGTTTGTCCTTCACTGATTAGTTTTGGCTATTTATTGAGAAATTTTTCTCATAATTTTACCTACATATCTAATTCGAACGAAATATCACCAGGACGTTATATTTACAACGATTTTCTGGTTTATTATTTTATATTAATTGAATTATTGAGGTTGCTTAGTAAGCGTGAGTTACAATTAAAGCGTTTTATTGGTTTAAGTTGTACTGAGAAAAAACTTCGATTTTCGTGGACAGAAAATCAAAAGGTCGTTTTTTGTACTGTTTGATTAGTAACCATTAACAAGAAAAGTTGGTTGTTTTATTTTTTTCATAGTGGTGTTATTTCACAGTAAAAGTATTTTTAATCTTGTATTTGATAACAAGGACGTAATCAGATGATGAATGTTTTTTTAAGTATTATTCATATAAAGGTGTCATGATGAACTTTCAAAAAAGAAAATGATCAGACGTTTGATATTTCAAGGCTATGTAGGCTTACTTCCACTTTTAACAGAAAAATTTTCTGGCAAAATGCCGCTTACGAAGCAACTCTTAAAATACTCAGAAATGCACCGTTGAAGGTTCTTTGTCTATATAGCGGATCATGACTCAAGAAAAGTTCCATCACCTGAAGGTCACCATCTAGCAATATTCTCAAGTCACGTGACGCTAATGTCTCGGTGCGTGGTTTCCATGTGCCAAACGACGTTTTCTCACAAATTAAAAAAAATCTTGCTATTACTGTTAGCACTTATTTGTTTTTGTGAATTTTATTATTTATAGTTCATTTACTATAATATTTGACACATACAATTTAATTCATCCCCTTATCTAAAAAAAAACTTTAACTTGATGGTAGGTGAAGTTAGATAATTAGGTTGTTTGGAATACATTCATCATTAGGAGGGGAGATGAGGCCACAATATTCAGTATTTTTCTCACGTTATTTATTTTTTAATGTTATACTGTATCTTAAATACGAAACTTGTGCTTTTGTACAAGTTTTTATAGCTCCTCACTAGTAGTTGTAGCTGTATGCCAAATTGCAGGTGTTTTTTCTCCGTTCCTTTACACCAGAGAACAACATAACACCTTATGGTTGGTTGATAGATAATTTGTATCAGCTGTTTAGAATTGACCCTAAACTTTGAGGTTGCAATTCATGGGTTGTATAAAAACCCAACAGTGGGAAGTAGGTGTTGGTGTAAGAGTAGATTTTGGTATTGGAAAGACGGATTAAGCTCCAGTTTTATTTTTTTATAACACGGTGATTGGCTCAGAGAATGAGTTGCCTTCAGCAGTAGTGGTAGTGGAGACCCGTACTTTACAAGTTTAAAAAGAATCAGTGATTTCCTGAAAAATAAGGGGTGGGTGAGTAAGGTCAGCTTTAAAGGATCAACTGGTCTTTTCCTGTGCGTGTTATATTACAATAAGTCAAGAACACAAAATGCTTGATAGTTATATTCTTTAACCCACAATTAGTCGCGTGGTAGAATAGAACATATGTGATCGCCTAATCCTAATGCGGTATTTAAAGTATTATGAAGCTCAAATTTTTATAATATTTTTTTTGTCCAAACCCTTATTTGTAAGCAAAATAGAATAATAAAAGCCTTAGATTATGGCTTACGATATTAAAACGTATTGCAATGGTAGTAAGTTCTTTTCTAACCATCTGTATAAAATAAAAGCCAAAGTGGCAATATGAAGATGTACAAGAAGTAACTAATATCCAAAACAAATAATTAAACAGAAAAATGCTAGAAAATAAGAGGTATAGAATAAAAAAAGATATATTTTAGCCATAAACTAAGAAAAACACAAAATCAAGTAAATTAAAATCACAAGAAAACAAATTGATCTTGCAAAAAATTATAACCCAAGTAGTCGCGTGGGGTAAATATGACCCCAATGTAAAGCTTTGCAAAAATCTACAACTGCAGAACACTGATGAAGACTGCAAAATGGACAGACAAACAATTAAGGAAGCTATTGTGGACAGGGCTAAAGTAAAGTGCCATCTATCGTATAATAATTAATTAAAGAAATTGCACGGGGGCATAATAACCCCACGTGACTAATTGAGGGCTAAGTCGTAACTCTCAAGTCCTACAATAGTACCTTGAAACGAAAGTCGGCGTGAGTACATTTGTGTATTTACTTTCGTGTTGCTGGTAATTTTACACTATTTTTTGACTGGCATTACAACATATAGTGTTATGCGATTTGTTACTTATCTTCATTTTCTTGGTTGACAACGCGTTTAAAGAAATCAGCAGTGTCATGATCACTGTGGACTTGATGAATAACGAAGTTTTTGTTACTTATATTTTAGGAGATGCGTGATAATCTTTCAGTCGTGCATTTGTTTGGTAACTGAAAATATACCACTGTGGGTGCTGTCTTCGAATGCGTTCTTAAATATTGTCATTTCTAAACGTTTAACTGGTTCATTTTATTATTACACACATACAGATAAGTAGTAGGTATAGATATATGCCGCCAGTAACAAACTCACTACATTCAAATTTGTTATTATTCCGATAGAGGCGTTACAAACAACTCACTTTAGGCAGAAGAGTTAAATAAGATATTTAAAATTAACATCTACAAACTGAATAATTGACACAATACTTTTGTCTTCATTATTAGATAAATAAGGAATTTTCGCCGGCTTTGTCACATTTTTTAGTCGGTTTGCCTAACATATGATCCATGTTAGAATATTAGATTCAAAGGATTTTATTCATATTTATTAAGTACATTTCAATTCTTTGTGCAGTGTATATGGCATAACAGAGTCTAATCAAAGTCGACTGCGGTATTTCATCAACAATAGAAACTTGGTGTCGGATATCATTTTGTGTAGGTGTTCTCGTCTTGCACAGAAAAGTGACGTAATTCACTTAGTTTGACGTCAGACATGGAGGTTCTGAATTTGTTCACTTGCGATAAAAAAAAAAACAGTTGACTGATTCAGATTCATTAGTCGATTGATATCACAATACCTTAACCGTGTTTTACTTGTTACTGGATACGAAGATGAACAGAAACCGGTAGTCGCCTGGTGGACGAGAGTATTAAAAATGTGACGACATATGATAATCAGTTACACCGTACCATGAATAAATATTTAGTAGTTTGTTATTATATATCAATTATATTGGACTTAGATAAACTGTATTTGTAAAATTTGTTAATCTTGAGTTATATACGTGTATTTAAATCGGCTAAAGATCATCTTAAATCGCCATTAGAACTTGGAGAAATTCGGTCTTCTCTAGTGTTTGACGCCATTACGTGTGGCTCGGGATCTTATGACATTGAATGCTGGTGCCAGATATCAGAATGTAACTTTAAAGTACCATATATAAATTACATTTAAAGTAAAAAAAAAACAATTTGGTATTTTTTAATAACCTTTTAATTTAAAAGAAGATATCTTAAATAGTTTTCTTAAATATTCAAGAAACAAATAAGGTGAAATATTTAAGAAGTTACCAACTGATGAAACGTTATTTAAGACTGACAGACTAAACGTTTTGAGCTATGATATAATAAAAAAAAAAAAGTTTTAGCCAGGCGGGGCAACTGCCCGGGGGCCCGTGCGAATGAAACCTGGTTATGCCGTAAAGCCCGCAAAGCATCTTTAGGCTATATCTTCATTTAATGATAAAAACCATAGTTTTTGGCTTTTCATTGCATATAGACGTTTGATACGTTAAGAATGGCTGTAATAATAATTTGAGTAATAATTAATATGTATTTGTTACTTTATACATTTAATAGATATTTGTTGTTACTTTATTAACGTTTTTACACTTATACTGTGAGGTAAAAACGGCTGCTGCTATGATTGTGTCTGGTCTATGGGTTCGTTGGTGTCCTAATTTAGGATCTTCTTTTTAATAAATTCTTAAAAATGTTAAAAAAGAGAGAGAGAGAAGAGGGGCCCGTTCTGGCTCTCGGCGTTCCTGGATTATATGGATTAATAGCGAAAATTGACGTTCTTGCTTACCATTTGCTTCGGCGCTGGATCTCGTAACGAATCGTATTAAATTGTATTAGAGTTGATTTAATGATTACGAAAGAATTATACGCAAGTTACGTTCCATATTAAATTATTTCCCCGAAAGCCGCCTGGAGGGGTCACCTGTTTTAACCATTTGTACCACGATACAGTAGTGTGTTGTCTGTCATTCAGCCAGTAGACACTAAAATGACGTCACATAAGGGACGCTAAACGTTGTATTTTGTACTGTCGTGACGTCAGTAAAACGTGCGCATGGCATATGATTTTCAAAGAGAAGAAATTATAATATTTGTTTATCTTAACTTTGGTTTTATTTACCAGTGAAACAGAACACTTTCGGGGACTCTGCAGAAGTACATCTAGTCCATGAGTTATATAGGAATATAAAATGGATAGTAGTGTTGTTCTTCGCTGTATCGGCCATTATAAAACTGACCAATGTATATTTCTTTGTCTCCCCATACCGTCGAAAGCGCAGCAGACTTGTTGTTACAGCTATGGTAACATTCAAACATTTTGTTACAGTGTGTTTGTTTTTCAAAGTTTAGAAACAATATTTTCCCGAGATGATTCAATTTACATGTGACGTACTAACTACTTGAAGGCTGTTTTTCTTTACGAGATAAACGTTTTGACGACTTGGTAAATTAGGATATCCTTCACTGCAAAAGCAACAACAACTAAAACTTGGGATTTATTTCAAGCATGAAACGACTGACTGACTGTAAGTTATTATCGCCATAAAAATTAGGCCAGTTTGGCATTTTAGTTCATTTTGAGAATAAAAAGAGTAGAAACAACTGGTTTTCAAGCTTGTGGTGTAGGACCCAGTTACTCGAACACTTATTTAGTTACTTTGATGCGAAATTTCAACATGTATTTGGCAAAGTTAAGGTTTTGTTTTCTCCAATAGCACTTTGAAATATGTAAAAATGTTGGTTTATTAGTGTGTGTCTTAATTAAAACAAAAGAAGGCTAGAAAGGATTCCATTAAAACTTGGCAAGAAGCGGATACTTTCTCTAGTTAAGTTCCTTTGTCTGGAATTAGGTCAGTTATTTTCTTTCTTTCACGAAAACAAAATTTTACAAATTTGTATATGTGAATTTGATAATCGTTTTCCTTGGACCAGTAAACTCGTCTGTTTTCCATGGAACATAAAATTGGTTTAATTTTATAATTACCCTCGCGTGTTTCACCACAGAAAATGTTTTTTTTTTTTTTTGCTTGTCTTTAATATTGGTTGCTCGCATCCACGCAAGTCTACTCTTTAATAATGACCGATATGGAATTCCGTTCTTGGGTAGAATGTTATTTGAAATACGAGTTTGTAAGCTTCTTTTACGTGCGACTGTGGGCAGCTCAACCTCAGTCGCATACGATGTTTAAATATTAGGCTTAAGTCACTGTGATACAAGTTTATGTATTGTGAAACTTGTTTTATTTTGCATTTTGGAAGGCAAGTTAATAAATTTAACTGGAGTTACCTGTTTGAATTAAATTTGTGAGAGATTTAAAAATTTTACCTCGAATGGTATATATATATATATATATATATATATATGCTGATGATCATTTTATACATTTGTGGGGCTGGTAGTTAGGGTGCTCGACTCGCAATCTGAGGGTCGCGGGTTTGAATCCTCGTCACCGAACATGCTTGCACTTTCAGCCGTGGGGCGCTATAAAGTGACGGTCAATCCCACTATTAGAGTAGCCCAAGTGTTGGTGGTGGGTGGTGTTGACTAACTAGCTGCCTTCCTTCTAGTTCAGCGTTTCCCGACTTTTTTGGCCACGGAACACTTTTCAGCTGAGAAAAAGCTTGTGGAACACTAGACACGTGAAATATCGATGTAGAGGGTATGTTTGCGTGCGCAGCGCCCTCTAGAGTTGTGTATTATTCATTTATTTATTTAATCAAATTACATATTAATGTATTTTTACATTTTTATGCTTATAATATATTTTAGATACAAACCTCTCCACTAAGATATTATGTAGAATAGATATGGCATCTTCTATAATTCTTTTTCAATGTGAAATCGATATTATCTAATTCTAATATATAGGAAAATATTTCATAATATGTTATGATCGTACAAAAAGTGTTAAATACTTTATTAAAATTTAAAATCATGATTTTCTCACGGAGCACCTATCAATCTCAGACGGAACATAGTTTGGGAAACGCTGCTCTAGTCTAACACTGCTCGGCCCGGCATGGCCAGGTGGTTAGGGCGCTCGACTCGCAATCTGCGGGTCGCGGGTTCGATTCCCTTCACACCAAACATGCTCGCCCTTTCAGTCGTGGGGCGTTATAATGTTGTAGTCAATCCCACTATTCGTTGGTAAAAGAGTAGCCCAAGAGTTGGCGGTGGGTGGTGATGACTAGCTGCCTTCCATGTAGTCTTACACTGCTAAATTAGAGACGGCTAGCGCAGATAGCCCTCGTGAAGCTTTGCGCGAAATTCAAAACAAACAATCACTGCTAAATTAGGGATGGCTAGCGCAGATAGCCCTTGTTTAGCTTTGCGCAAAACTCAAAGCAAACCAAAACAATATATATGTATATTTGTATTATAAATTGGAGCTTTGAAGGTATATAATTAGTTCATAGCCCTGTTTTATGTAAAAAATTAATAATAACCAACACATTAAAATTTCATTGCGAAATGGAGAATGAAATAAGACACGGAATAAGTAACAAAGTTATTGTTGCCCATATATAGATGTACATAAGACATGTAACCCTGTCGTCACTGCTGCACGATACAGGGAATGTGTGGTCAGTGTACAACTTTTCAAGTGATATTGATTGTTTTTTGTTTTTTCTATTGATAGATGAAATACACCTTACTAGATGAACGAGATATAACTCTAGTCCAAGAATATGCCTTTGAGGTGAGTATTTGTTTGTATATTCTTTATCAGCAAAATAATGTAGCAAATAACATTAAGTTTAATGTCGGTTTAAAGGTCTTGTATTTCCTCGAAGGCTTTTGTGCAATCTGTTTACGTTCAGTCTTGGTAAAGAAATACATTTGGTTATCAGATGTCGTGACAGAAATATACCCTCTCATAATGCGCGCGCGCACACACTATTGTTATCAAGTGCAGTTGCTCAAAATAAGATGTCACAAAACTAGATTTTATCTAAGACAATAATCTGTGTAATGTTTGTAGAAAATATATACATGTATATATGTGACATATACGCGAAAAGCTACAATCGACTGATGACCTCCACGTGGTTTGAAAAACAACAACAAAATGTACAGTACACTATCGACTGTTATTGACTTAATGTTTTGTACGGGTCAATTTTTCAATATATATCTCTTCACTTTATTTTGATAAAGTTAATTAGAAAATGAATAAATTTCAGCCCCGTATCAAACTTTACGATAAAGTATTAGTTTGATCATAGACGCTTATTAGGAAAATCCTTTATAAGTAAAATAATATATATTTAATCATATGGTAATTGAATCGGAACTTTATATATTTTTCTTTGTTTCAAGTCACGTGTGATGGGGATCTGTTTACCAGAGAATAATTTTAATAGGAAGTTGGCTGTTGTGTTAGTATATGCTGTGGGAGATTGTATGTGATGAGTCACAACACAAAATTTCCTGCATTCGGTACAAAACTGTGCTGCCTTATATATATAGCGCCAAGGTGATAACCTCGTGACGTCACAAGCTGTGAAGGCTGAGAAGTGAGGGTCGAAAAGGAAGTTTGTTTCTTCTGAGACTTGTTTGGGAATTAGTCTGTAGTTCCAGTAATTGCGTTCGTATATGTTGAAAAATTAAGTGATCAACATTTAACATTTGTACTTTATTTGAACCAGAATCTTTAAAAAAGCATCCACCTGTGTAAAAATACAACACAAATTATAATAAATCAAAATTTTATGTTGAAACTTCACGTTTCGAATACTTGGATTACAAAACGTCTGCTTAATGAACTGGATTCATTAGTTAAGAGAGAGAATGATATGGTAAAAACTTCATAATTTCATCTAAGAGCCTGAGTGATATTAAAGAGTATTTACGTGAAAACAGACAAAATCATATACACTTATGTTAATATTATTTTAAGTCTGCTCAAATAATGCGAATCGTGAATCGTTTGAACGCTCAAAAAATGAAGGAACCGATGTGGTGGTGTCAAAATAGATTAAGTGTTGTGGCCTCAGTATGGGGAAAGTTGTCAAGTTTATTTAAGAAAAGCATAATCAATAATACATTTTATATGGTTGAGCTTCAAACTTGATCAGTTAAAGCTAAATTTTGTGAAACTTTTCAATTAGAATGGGTGTAGAAAAATTATAAAATTTGTAAAGTAATATGGCAGAAAAGGCTACGATGTTCTAAGACTAAAGAATATACAAATCAGTTGACAAATTGATTTATTGTATTAGTGAAATATATGTTTCAAAATCGTTATATAGTATTTTTTGTATATTTTACAGCTGCATTTCTTTAACAAATTCATGTTAAAAAGTGAGTTAATGTCTTTAAAGCTTTTAATAAACACATACCTGCCGTGCTTTTCTACGTTTTCAGAATTTACTTTTTACTGAAAAACGAAGTAATTGAAGTTTCAATAATTAAAATTACACAGATGGCGCGAGTGTTGTTTTCCGTATGGTACAAAATTTGTACTTCTCGCTACTAACACTGGTAACTTTGACCTCTGTGTAAACAAAGAGGAAACAAATATAGTTCCCGCCTCTTTCCCCTCCTCTCCTTGCTTCGATTTAATCTGATACACATGTACGATGAGTCAACATATGAGAAGTTTGAACGAGATACCGTGAAGTGAGGGTAGAACGGTCATTTACTTGTGTGATGCGTGGCTACACAAGCTGTAAGAGATGGTAGATGTGGTTGTTTACCTGTCGTGAAGAAACGTAGATAGAAACACGCCTAACCAGTTTTTATTTATGATTTCAACGTATCGACAGATCATTGTTATTAAATTTGTTTGTAATTTAGCGTATTGGTATATTAGGCCAAAGACACTTTTACTGATACTGACAGCCATTTTTTTTGTATCTTACACATTTTACAGAATTTATATTCTGGAAATTGGGATGATTCCTCTTCAGTGTAAAATTAAGTAAAGTATATTGTAGCTGAATCGTTTGAGAAGTACGACTTTCTAAAATATTATACAAAATATTAACTACTATACATTTCTAATTATGTAATACAATTTCAAGTAAATTAGCGTGACTTTTATTTGGTTCAGGGGTGGAGTCACAGTACGTACGGCATGTGTGAGGCAGCAATATAAAATATTGTATATACAAACGACTTGCATGTGTGATTGCATAGCGTACGGTACTAAAACTATTATGAACATTTGAGGATATTCAGAGGCTACAAGTACACATGAAGTTTATCAATGATTGTTTTTAACTTGTTCCTGAATAGAAACTAAACAAATAACACTTAGAGGTACTTAGCCAGGCAAAGTGTAAATTAGAAGGTTATTAGTGAGAAAATAACATTAAACTATCCCTTTAAAGTATAAGCAATTTCTAGTAATACAATTAAATACTTACGCAAGTTCTATGTCATATTAAAATATTGGTTTTACCTAGAAAATGAACATGCCTACGTTCCGTAGTTTTAAATAAATATAGCACAACCACTACTGAAGTTTAATATTAATTTACTATCTACAGTGAAAAATGAGACCTAGTTTTCTGGCACATTTCTTTTTTTTTGTAACAAAGCTTGTAAAGAACATAACAGAAAAAAGTTATTAAACAAAGAGAACTTAAAATCTCAAGAAAAAAAAATTGTGTCAACGTTTCTATCAAACGATATTTATTTGCAAGGTGTTTATTTTATCTGAAAGCGCCATCTATAAAGTGGAAAGCAAATTAAGTTTTAGAATTGTTTTTAAATTATTATCTTTGCCAAACATATTTTGTAGTCAGTTTCAAAAACTGCAGATATGTAATTTTTTTCTTATAAGGTGAGGATTTGTCTTATATTAGCGACAAGATACATTGTAAGCAGTTTAGCGTCCATTTATAGAATAAAAACATTAGTATATTGCTGTACCATGTTTTGTTCTATTGTTCAGCGAGTAGTTCTGAATTATTTGGTAAAAATAATACAAGATCCAGTCCACGTAACAATAATGAATTTGTTTATTTCTTTTATAACATTTTCTACAGGCTACGTTCACTTTTACGAAAGTTGTAGGCCTAATTTCACAAAGAATATTTTGATTTTAAACAGAAATGTCGTAAATGAAAAATATGAAACTTGCAAAGTTTTCTTGCCAGTGGTACCTACACCTAACTTACTTAACTTTGATCGATAAACAAACATGTAACTCACAGAGTAACTGAATAGCAGAATAAAGTCGATAATTCACTGTCTACACAGAACTGAAACACCCATTGAATACTCATTCAATTCGTATACACTAATGTGTATAAACAATGTACCCTTGTTTCTAGATACTGCTCGAAATTACTAGATTCTTGACGAAATCTAGCAAATATTACAGTTATAGCTCATAACAATATACTAGCAGTAATAAATAAAAGAATAGCATACCATGTAGTATGATCAGCCATGTTTTACCGATTCAGAAAGTACTGATAGAAACAAGAAATCAGCTGTGTAGAGGCTTAAAATTTTTGTTGTTGTTTAGAATAATTAGTATGGTTTCCAAAATAGAATCAAAATTAGGGATGGCTAGAACAGATGGCTACTGTGTCTTTGCAGAATACTCAAAACAAATAAATGATTAAAGAAACTGACATAATTCAAAATGTAATAAATGATGCCTTTTCCTAAAGTATCATGAGTAAATTTTTGATTTTCCATAATAACTTTATTTTAGTTTGTTATTAGGGTGTTCATAAATGATAAAGCAAAATAAATGGCTAATCAGTAGTGAAAAATATTTCTTGGAGAGTTCCTGGCAGGATCATTGCATATTACAACTTGTCAAGAAGTAAAAACAAACGTAGAAAGAAGATTCTTAAATCTAGTTGTTCCATATAAAAAAAACACACAGGAAACCAACCTATAATTTATATTTTGGCCACCTGTTAACCAATATGTTGAGTATGTTGAAAGTTGCAAAGAAAAGGTTACCACACAGGGTTCTTACTCCTGTTGTCTACAAGCATTGATTTATTGCTGCAAACATGCTTTGGTACAATGTAAACAGTCTGTACCGTGTAAATGACTACATTTTTGTACTCTTTGTCCACAAGAAAGCACTATGAGATCAAACAAGATGACTGCATTAATTTTGATCTGGTTAAGAAAAAATTGGGAAGTTTAAAAAATGATAAGGCTTCTGGGCCAGATAATATTTCCCCTAGGGTTTTGCAGAAGGTTAAAGATATGTGAGCCACTTACTACTATTTTTTGTCAGTCTTTGAATAGTGGGCTGGATGGAAGAAAGCAGAGGGTTGTTACAAATAGAGTTCAGTCAAACAAGTGGGGTACCTCAGGGCTGAGTCTTAGGACCTTTGCTCTTTTTGTTTTACATCAATGACATAGATGAAGGAATAGTCAATAAGTTATTTAAATTTGCAGATGATATTAAGGTCTTGGGTGTTGCTAGCTGTGAAGAGGATGCTGCTGATTTGCAAAAGGATTTAGATCATTTAGTGAGTTGGGCAAATAATGGGAGTTTTAATTATAATAAATCCAAGATAATGCATGCGGGTTATCATAATTTGAATTATAAGTATAATTTTGATGGGAATAACCTTAACAGTGTCATGAAAGAAAGGGATCATGGTGTAATATCGATCAGTCTCTAAAGCCATCCAAGCAGTATGCTATTGCTAGTGGTAGGGCAAATAGGATTTTAGGTTGTATCTACAGAAATATTGAACATAAGTCTAAAGAGGTTATAATTTCATTTTACAGGTCACTCATTAGGCCAAATTTGGAATATTGTGTTCAGTCTTGGGTTCTTTACCTTAGGAAAGACATTCTCTGAACCCTTTCCAACAATTCAATGGTTACTAGAATGGTGCCTAGGATGGAGGGGCTGTCATACAAGCAGAGGCTGAAATCTCTCAGATTGTTTTCTCTTAGAAAAAAAAAAAAGAAAATCTTAGGGGGTATCTGATTGAGGTGTTTAAGATTGTAAGGGGAATTGGTAGCATTGATGCATCATCTTTTTTCATATTTAACAGTAAGAATAGTAGAACTAGGGAACATAAATATAAATTTTGGCAAGGAAGGAGTCATCTTCAGCTAAGACAGTTTCATTTTTCTAACAGGGGTTGCCTTCGGATGTTGTAGAGGCAGTGAATTCAAGTGAGTTTAAGAGAAAGCTTTATAAGTATATGAATGATAAGGGCTGGCTTTAAGATTTTACTTAAAATTTATCTATTAAGTTTTAGTTTAGTTTAGAGGATGAAACAGCCGAGACGGATCAATAGGTCCCATGTTGTCCCAAAACATTATGTTATGTTTTTTGTTATATACTAATATATACAACTATAAGCATATTATTCAGTGTTCAGCTTTACATGAATATATTCATATAGTATACAAAAATTTGGGTTATTCAATATTGACAGGTTTTCAAACTTGACTTTACAGAGACTACTACATGTAATTACCTTGTATCTATGGAAAAGACACAAGTAGCTCTATAACAAAATGAAAAATCATAACAGTAAAGCCAACAGTATTATTGCTGTTATTGAGAATTTATTATCTTTGGCATAAGTTGACATTAACTACATTTATAGATGGCTCCACATCCTTAAACTAAAAAAAAATATTTTTTTTAGAAAACAACATACACACAGTGTGGGAGAGGTCACACAAATGTTGTATATATCTCAGAGAGTGCACTATCATATGGGGGTAGGATGAGCGATCCCAACCAAAGGGGTGAAGTGCAATTTTGATGGCTCACTCCCATTTTACATAGTGAAGGATATCCAATCATCTACACCATCAGAACACCATTGCCCTATTCCTTACTGAATGGATTTATAATCATTTATATGTATTATTTATATCTGATTAACACATACAGGAGGATGCCTCCATGGTCCACCACCCCAGTCGCTTTGAACTGGAAAATAGTAAGGACTCTCTAACTCCACTAGAAGAAAAAGGGAGAGAAAGCACAGCGGAGAGTCCAGAGGAATGACAACACAGGAGACAGTGCAATGGGTGACCACGAAATACAAGGCATGCAGGGATGAGCAGCTATGACCTTCTACTTTATCCATGTAGTCCATAGATGAGTATGGTCTGGGATGGGCAAACTTATGAACCAAACTTATTGCGAGGATAAACCTACAAGCGATCTTGTGGAACACCCCATCTTCACAGTGTGCGTTGCGTGGTCATGGAATTATGATATGTAGGTTCATATGGTCTTACAGTGCAAATATGAATGATCAAAGAATACCCGGTCAGGCACCACTCACCACAGAGCAGGATTCAGACAAGGCCTCTGAAAAAAAGAGTAATAAAATATAACTTACCCAGTCAAAGTCTCACTGAAGTCTGAAGAATGGCTACAGGTGGAAGACAATAACCCAAATAGGAAGATTCTGCGATCCTATGCAAATAGTAAAAGACAAATGTATGAGGGGTAGTCCACATGCCCGATAGCAGAATTTCCTTCAAAGGACAACAAAGATGAGATGCCAATGAAAAAGTAAGGTGTCATATTTGATGAGAAGACACCCAGAACAAATTACGGGAGGAAGATGATAAAGAAGAATAAGCCAATTGAATTAAAAGCCGAACACAACTGGTGAGGGTGGAAGGAGAAAGATCACGAACAGTGGATGTAAGACAAGGAATAAAGAGGCAGGAATGGGCACCACAGAAGGAAACCATGTGGGCAATACAACAGCGAAGAGCACGTACAGGACACAGAAGTCTATCCAGATCAGACAAAGGATAACAGTCGGAAATGAAAGGAAGTGACGTTGGCAAAAAGGAGGAGTTACCTCTCAAGCTGCCAAAGTTTTGAGGTGGAAAGAATGATCCAGATAGAGGAGAATATATGTGGAATGATAAAGAGTATGTGAAACATTAATGGCAAATAAATCTGACCTCCGATGTCTTCAGGCTAAGAGTAGAAGGAAATATGTCTTAATTGAAAGGTGAAACAAGGAGCACATGGAGGGTGGTTAGAATGGAGGCAAAGAGAGGCAGTGAAGGCTCACATTAACATCCCAATCTAGAAGGACGGCCCTCCGAGGTGGATGATGTATGTAGAAGAAATGCATCCACCAGTACTGTTGGCAACGTGCCCAACTACATCGAATAATATGACGAGATGAAGAACCGCTGGATGGATGAACAGGTAAAGGCTGAGAAAGACTAGGATGAGAAACATAATTAGGGGTTTGTTTCAGCTCTGACTGTGATAAATGTGCAACCAAAGAGGAAAGGGTAGAGTGTGGATGCACAGACTCTACATGTGATTCCAAAGTCTCAGGTACATCATCATCATCAAAAACATACCACCAAAGAGATGAGGCAATTCATAAATCCCTAAGATAAGGGAGGGGGACAGTAAACGAACCTGGGACAAGGCCCCGTCTTAATACAGGTGATTCCAACAATAGAGAAACCACATGTGTAAAGCGAGAGCCAAAGACGACAAACAAGCCAACGTGAGGGTAATTAGGGTGAGGCTTTCCCTCAAAAAACTCTTTGGATCTCTGTGGTTTGCCTCAGAAAGGAGATGGATAGTAGATACATACTGTAGATGGGAAGTACGGGTAAGATGAAGGTGGGAAAACTATGCATGAGATAAATAAACAGGAAAATCAGGGACCATCCCCACATGGGTAAAATCGACCCCAACTGCTGACAGTCAGCCTGATGGTATGCTAATGCAAACTGCTCTGTAGCTCATGGAGGGTGAGGCATGCTGGCATCTTCTAACAATTGTGAAACAAATTGCTCAACATAAACCCTAATATTCAGGGAGTGTGGTAAAACCAAATACTGAGATGAAGAACTATTGTGCAACAAAGAAGAATGGGGATCATAGGATATTGAGGAAATGGACTAAACATCATATACCTGAGAAATCATGTCTAAAAATGCCATATTAGCCCTAGCTGTTTCTACAGATGGGGGCATATGAAGACATGGCAAAATCTGGTGGTGGAAAAAAGGATATCAAGATCCTCGTCAGCCCGAACAGGTTCGGCTTGTTCAGGAAGAAGTGCAGCAAGTTCAGGAGAAGGAGGTTGACCCATATAATGATCAATCTCATGGCGGATAATCGCAGATAAATCCAATGACGGGTCTTC
>NW_013666855.1:42027-53539 GCF_000517525.1 Limulus polyphemus | reverse complement strand
AGAGAAGGGTTACTAGAATGGTGCATGGGATGGAGGGGTTGTCATTTGAGAAGAGGCTGAAATCTCTTATTGTTTTCTCTTGAAAAAAGAGTTGGGGGGGATCTGATTGAGGTGTTTAAGATTGTAAAGGGAATTGATAGTGTTGATATATTATCTTTTTTCATATTTAACAGTGAGAATAGTAGGACTAGGGGATGCAAATATACATTTTGGCAAGGTAGGAGTCATCTTCAGCTAAGACAGTTTCATTTTTCTAACAGGGTGGTTGGGCTTTGGAATGGATTATCTTCGTATGTTGTAGAGGCAGTAAATTTAACTGAGTTTAAAAAAAAAAGCTTGATAAGTATATGAATAATAAGGACTGGCTTTAAGATTTTTATTATTATTATTTTAATTTAGTTTAAAGGATGGAACAACCTAGATGGACCAATATGTCCCATGTTGTCCCAAAACATTGTTATGTTAACATTAGTTAAACTTTGACTAACAATTGAATTAAAGTATAGTAGGATATTCTGTTTAAAGGAAGGTATAGATACAATTTCATTAACCAATTCACACTAGTATGAAACTGTTTATGTGGAAGATTTTTTGCGCATTAATATGTGGTAAAAAGTGTATTACAATTTCTGTTTGTACTAAGACAAGTTGGAATAGGATTTTGATTGCAGAAGTATAATAGGGAAAGGAAAATATTACAACCGGAAAACGAAACAAAAAAAACTGCATGTATAATGATTAGTATCATTTTATTTTACTCCTGTTCAGGCAAAGTTGGAAATTGATAAAGATGGGAATGGTGCTGAAGTACATGCATTTGCCTATGACCTGTTAAGAGGAAAACATTTTGGAAGATTTGTTCAAGATTTACTGTGGTAAGTAAAATTTATGAAAAACAAAATGGAGATATTCTTTATTGTAGTTGAATTAAAAGGTTGATTACCATATTAAATAGCATACATGTGCACTTGCAGAAAACCACAGTAATAAATTATGAGCTGTACAAAGTTGTGGCAATAAAATAGTGTACTTTATACAAACTTCAATTAAATAAATATGTTTACGTACAACAGACTGTTATCAAGCCATAACAACATTATATAATTTGGTTTAGTAGTTGTATTTTAGCAGAATCATAGTTAGTATATTCAGGATTAAGCTCTCCATCAATTTTGTTGCAAGAGCTAACGTTTTGGTTAACAAAGCAGCTAATTAATGTGTATTTACTTTTTTTTTTTGGAAGGGGGATTGTTATAAATGTAACTATTGATTATAAAGCTTAAGAAAAATGAGGTGAAGAAATTTAAAGTTAATTGTCAATTCTCAAAAATTTAAGCTTTGTATTTGTTTTGTTTAATTCCAGAGTCTAACTTCTAATTAATGGTCAATGGTTTAGTAGAAAGGAAAACACTTTTTTGATTTTTTGTGATGCCTTAAAGAAATAATATGGCTCTATTTTCTCCCTTTGAAGTAATTGATTCAATAAAATAAATACTAGCTGTGACCCACAAAACACTTTCTGTAGTTTTCATGCCATTTGCTTGAATTTTCCTCATTCTGTCATTTTCACGCATGCCATTTAAGCTATGCTTTCTTGCAGATATCGTGTTAGATTGATAAATTCTGGTCTGTTTGAAAAAATTTTACAGAAAATTTTTGCAGAAACATCTGAATGTGGTTTTGAATGAACTGTGCATGCATGTTTTAGACCTAAATAAGTTGAGTAAGCCCATAGAAATTGTATTTAGTGTAATGTTTATTTTTTTAGAAAATTACACGAGGATTAAGTGTTGTTTGTGTGAAATACTTTGCAAATAAAAAACTAAAGTTGAAATCAAATTCAGTCATCATATAATGACAGCAACATTGTGTAATCATGTAACAAAATCATTGTATTGAAAAGTCTGATTAAGCAAAAGACAGGAAAGGTGATTCTGAATTGAAAAGCCAATATGCAATCTGGACTCCTTGGACAAAGGCCTTTTTAATGAAATGAGATTTGAAGTGTTTGATTGAGAAATTTGTGAGAAGTTCCAGACAGACAAATGCAAGTGTATTATTTATATAGATTCCCTCCAATCCAAATTTATATCAAGATAAAACTTAACAATGTAAACAAAAAATTTTGTCTATGGCATTGTGTGATTTTTATCTTTTTATTTCAGAGCTTGATCTTAGACATACGTACCTTTGTAATCCTACCTACTACTGTACCAAGTGATGGCTACCATCAAGTAGATGAATGCTTCCACAACAACAGAAAATAGATATAGATTGTAATATTGTAGATTATCCATTCATAGTCTTGGTTTCATTACTTAAACATTTGTTTTTCATGCTACAGGGAAAGGCATTATGGAGGTGTTGCTCCTGGATTTAAGGTAGTCCATAAAAACAGCATAACTATGGACAATAGACTACAAAACTTGTGTTTAGTTCCTAAAAGTTGTCGACTTCCACTGCCACTAGAGACTCAGAGAAAACATCGAGAACAGTCACTTTACTGGGCAGCCATTCAACAACTTCCTCCTGATCATATGGTTGATGAAGTAAGACTCTTGGTTAAAAAGAAGCACATTAAAAATTAATTTCTGTTTAATCAATTCAAAAATACAATAACAGCAACTTTTAAAATAGACAAGCTCTGATTTTAATGACTATATCAAACTATGAATCTTTAAATGCACATAGCATTTAGTATACGCTCTGCAAACAATTTAGATAATATACTACAAAGAATTTCTGAAGTCTTCATTAAAAAAAAAAACTCCATAAGAATTTGTTAAAGATTTATTGACATATCAAAAAAATATCAAACAAACAAAAGAATACAAATCTTAAAGATGAAAACAGCTATAACTTTATCACCACTACAATTCCTTATGTCAAACACATCAGCAAAAACCTAATTGGATGATGGAAATGACCTAGGAAGAAACACAACGTTGACATTAATAACATAATCATACAAAAGCCAAGTCTTAAAATCTTGAACCTTATTACTAACAACTACCTCAATGGAAATAAAAACAACAGAGTCATCTACAGAATCAAATGCAGTTCATGTAAACACTTTTATGCTGGAGAAACCAGAAGAGAAATGAACCTCAGAATTACGGACCCTCGTATGTTTTGAATATCTCAAAGAAACAAAACATGTTATCACTGAAAATAATATGAAAATAATTCACAAAGAGAATCAGACACCAACAGAATAAATAGAGCTGAAGCATTACTGATAAAATTATAATGCTAAATAAATATCCACAAATTCCCTTTATCTATATTAATATTTTATTCACCTCGTTTTACTAAAAAAATTGAAATAAAAGCTAATTTAATGCCTCCTACATAAACAAGTTCTCACCACTACAAGTCTGTAATGTTTTCTGGAATGTTCTCTTTTTGAATGTAACTCTTACCTGATGATGACCTGATACTTTGAGTTGAAATGCTGTAATCGTTAAAATCAGAACTTATCTACTGTAAAAGTTGATGTTGTTGTATTTTCAAATTAATTATTCAGTTCAGTAGGTTCCTCACTGAAGATAAATTTGTTTATTTTACCTTATAATTGAGAAAATACTTATTGACAATTGTTTTTGATAACTGAAAATAATGATATTAAATGCTGCATTTTCAACAGATGTATGCCATTTTTACTTAGAGATTATTAGTTCTTAATATAGTTTTATACCTTGCAAGTAAAGCATCATTGTTCCCTGATCTTCTAGTAAAAAAATATGAGTACACAACTGTTTTTGTTCTAATTTTTTTAAGAATGAAGACAGTAAACAGTTGAATGAGTGTAGAATAGTATTTATCAGGAAACTTTTTATAGTTTGTATATATATTAAGTAAATATATGGGTGTGTAAGGCTGAGGATTCTTCTACGGTAGGTGTCTGTGATTTGGTGATAAGTTCAAAAATATACAAACAGCACTCACTCCACTCATTTTCAAAATAAAATATATATATATTTGGAACTAGTTAAATGTATGTACAACAAATTCTTTACACTATAGAGATCATAGGCATATCATAAACACCGTATATAGTTCTCTTCTTCTTCTTGTCAAAAGTTCACTTAGGCCTATTCAATTGTTTTAGAATTTCAGTTGATAAGCTGAACTACTTTTCTCTATTACTGTTGCCGAACTATCTGAGTATAGTTCACTTTATTGTTGAGTTACCACAGTTGTGTCCTATACTTCTAAAAATTGTCTGCTGCTTTTTTCTCTCTTTGTATTTCTTGAGAATTGTTTGTCTATTTGTCCACTGAGGACAGTTCAATTACTTTAGAACTCTCTTTGATGAAATAAACTATTCTTCTTATCTCTTTCAACACTGTAAGTATCACTCTAATATGTCAAACATTAGGCCTTCCACTCCTACGATGATTAACTTTACGTTTAACTTTTCTTTGGCCGAAGTCCTTTTCATAACTTTACTTTACTTCACGTATGCTCTGTCTTTGTCTGTCTGTTTACTTTTCCCGCTTATCTCACATTATTTATATGTTTATTATCCGATTGTCTGCCCACCATATCCCTGAGATCAATAAACCCCATGCGACATTCTATAATCTAAACATCAATGAGTTATAAACACAACGCACGACTCTTACCAATTTCTTTCAACTCTCTTGTTTTGAACAAAACCAAACAATCATAAAATATTCACTCACAAAATAAATTTATCAACAATACCTACACCAAACAGCTCCCTACACCATGACAATCATGTTTCACATTTTACTGTGGTTCAGAATTTTGTTACATGTTACCATTTCTTAATACCAGAACTTACTTGTGCTTTATTTATTCATGATTATTAATTTTTTTTTTTTAGCATTTTAATGACCAAAGCTTGAGTAGAAGATATTATAACGCCAATGGTGAACTTGTATATGAAGAAGGTAAGTGGCAATTGTCTGAATTGCTTATTAAGAACACCTCACTAAGATTCTAGTAGGAGAGTGCAAAGTAAAAGTAGGCATAGTAGTAAAGGCTCCAAAATTCAGCTCTCAAATATATATTATCTTTCGAAATGCAACTTATACGAGTTAGCTTTGTGAAAATATCTTTAAAATCCTGCAGAGAATTGCACTGACATTACATTACCTAAATCCTTGCATGTAAAAACTTTCTGAGCTGATTAACTGATTCATGTGTTTAAACCCTAGCTTGATCATAGATGAGATAGTTTTCAAAACTATCAGATTTTATAAAATGGCAACAAAAAATATGAGTTGACTATAAGTTGGTTTTTAAACCCTCTTTACAATCAGATTTTATAAAATGGCAACAAAAAATATGAGTTGACTTTAAGTTGGTTTTTAAACCCTCTTTACAATTGAAATCTTTTTTGCACAACAAGGATTATTTCCCAAAATCCTATTGTTCTTGGCTTGTATATTTATACATATGTGGAGATTGTAAAGCCTCATATATTGGCAAAACAAAATGCCATCTTCAAGTACCAGCTTTGGGACCCCAGTATGCCAACACAGTAAAAATATGAGACACAAGATCCATCAACCTAATGTCATCATTTAACTACTCTTAAATATGACATTGAAATTTCAAGAAAAGAATCATTGGTCAATTCAAAGAATGCCCCTCTACATTTAACAATTTGATCCTTCGTTCAATAAAACCTTTTCTAATTTGTGTATAATTTTTATACTTATTTTTTTTTGTTTTATATAATCCGAGTTTGTAAACATTCCTGTTTCATTTAGGTATATGATGGTGGAATCTGTGCTGTTCCAAAACATGTTTTTGTTATTACTATCATCCTTTCATTTTTGATTATGTTACTGTTTTGAATGCAAGTTATGAGAGAATGTAATAGAATGTAAAACTACAGTATCTTTAACTGTTCCATAATATTTAAGGTTTTATAACTTTTTTAAAATTTCATTTCGAAAAATTCATTAAGAAAGTAGATTGAAATTTTAATTTTTTTGTGTTGTGAAAACATGATGTAATGAGGAAAAGACTATAATCCACATTAATACAGTATGATAACTAATGAAATTATTATATTTATGTGTAAGAATTAATGAACTTGTGTCTTTATTTTCATCTTTCACCTGCTCAGCTGTGAAATAGATTACAGACGGAAATTCTAAACTTTATTCAGATGTGAACTAGTTATTAATGTGTCAGGCTGTAGATTAAAGGATCTAGGCTGAAGATGTGGCATCACTGAACATGTTCTGCGCTCTTGGATGTAGGTGCATTATAAAAGTGACAGTCAATCCCATTATTAAGTTGAAAAAGCCCTAGTGATGGCTAATTCTTCTGATTGACAAGCTTCCTTCCCTATAGTCATTAGCTCAAAATTAGAGATGGTTATGCCTAAAACCTAGGAGTCTCTCGTCTGGTTATTTGACTCCTGTACATGTGGTGCTGTTGAGGTTAGCAACTTTACTTGATTTTTTAAACTAAAGTGCTAAGTGTTTAGATAAGCAGTTGACTTACATGCATTCATATAAATTTTCAGTAAAAGCTATTGTGCTTCACATTGTGTTTAATATTTTAAGAAAAGTATGATCTCTAAGATAAAAACATTACAATTAGGGTTTCTGATTTCTCGTTTTAACCAATCAAACACCCTTGATAAATAAAAAAAGAAAAAAAATCAGTATTTGTTCAATAGACATTGGAAATGGTTACTTAATTTACATTAACTTCATCCTTTCCCCCAGTGAAGTTGGTTATTTTATTAGTGAGGCAATGACCTTCCTCCGAGACTTGTGTCTAGCATGGATTCACCTCAACTACTGAGGGGGTATCAAAGGTTAAACTATCATGGAGGTAATTCTTATACATTTAGTAAATCTTGCTCAATCCAGAGCTCTTCAAACCAGCTGGTTAGTCAGAACAGTATTTATGTAAGCCATATAATACAACAACAATTAAAAATGTAATCATTGTTTGCCAACTTGTGAAAGGCATACACATGGCAACAATTATTGTATCAAAAGGCTTATATAAACAGTGTTAGACCACTGTTGTGTTTGTTGTATCCCAGCTGACCTGAAGAGCTCTGGATTGAGTGAAATGCATCATCAGCAATGGATATGACAAACATAATATGGTTGGAATACTATTTTAGAACACTATTGTGTTTGTTGTATCCCAGCTGACCCGAAGAGCTCTGGATTGAGTGAAATGCATCATCAGCAATGGATATGACAAACATAATATAGTTGGAATACTATTATCATACACTCTTCTAATTCTTTAAAATCCCTAAGGGAGTAGATTAAGAATGTAATGTTTAAAAATTAAATAGGCCTAATATTGTTGACTTATGACAAGTATAATTGTAACCATTCTTTGTCTGATTACCAGTAATAGAAGATAATTTGGCTCAGAGTCTTGACAGACAAGATCTTGTTTTTTTTACATTCTTTGAATTGCCTAAGTTGTTGATGGTAGGAACAATCTAATACTCTTGCTGCTGTACAAAGGTGTTCAGCAGTAAAATTGTTTTTTCTTTTCACCTAAGAACTTTTTGTTTAAAGTACGCAAGAGCTTAATCCTAGGGATATGAAAATAGTTTAATTGTTCAAAAAAGGTGATGTTAAGAAATGTTGAACTAATTGTAATCTGAAGAAGATTTCAAATTTATGTTTTTGGGATTTTTGGGAAAGTGATTATATTGAAATGGGATCTAAAACTGGACATGACACAATATATTAAGTGTTTAATGAAGTTATAGTTTAAAATATCCAACTTTTAAGTAACAATGAACTTTCTCTGTCCGTGGTAATTTATATTTTTTCATAATTCAGACCCATCTTGGACCATTTATTGTTCCTTTAGCATTTCTGCTTTATTAGATTACATTTTATGTAACTGTTATGCCCGTTATGTACAGTAATATTTCAGTGAAAAACTGTTTACCTAAATGAATCCGGATGAGTAAGATTTAAATTTTAGGTAACAAAAGGAAAAATTTCATTCTTTATTATAGTGATAGTTGTGATCGATCAGTGTGAATTGTTAAGTAATATTTATTGAGTAATGTTGGCAAAATGTTTGGAATAATAGTGTTTCTCAATTTTAACATGTGTTAAAAAAGTAATTTTAGTTATTTGCCATTCCAAGCTGTTTTGAATTTATTATATACTTGTAAATCTTGGTTTCAGAAGAGAGCACATGTTACTATGAATGTCACTACCCTCCGTGTACAAACCTTGAACGAGAACCTCGAGAATTTAGTATATGCGGGCGATGCCAGGAAGCTCGTTACTGTGGGCCATCATGTCAGCAAAGAGATTGGCCAATTCACAAGAAATTTTGCAGGAAAAAATATCATTCAGTGTTGAGAGATCAGCTTCCAGATCGATGACCATTATCTAGTGGTAGAGAATTGAAACATTTTAGAATTTGTAATAAAATATCATCTTAGATACATTACTGTTCCAGTCAGTGGTCAAATGTGATTGGTGAAATGGTCAGTTGTGAGTTGTGATTGGTGGATTTAATTTCTGTACTCATAATGTCGCAATTTTTTTTTCCACACCTCGTTAAAGTTCAGTTCAATTTTGGTGTTTTCTTTAAGTATTTAACTTGAAAAATTCAAAATTGATTGATAGCAAAAGTGATATGAAATTGTGTATTATCTGTAAGGTTTTTTTAGTGTTTTATCATTATACATTTCAGTGGATGGACGTGCTTGTTTTCATTGAATTATTTAAAAGAAAGAATTGAGTTCAGTACCTTAATCCGAGAATTACAACTTGGACATCTATCGAGTTTTTATTACTTTATTAGTGAATTTTACATTGATATTTTTATTACTTTCTCTTTTTGAGTGGTGTAAGAAATAGGTTCAGATGAAATTTTTTTAGCAAAGGAATAATTGGTGTTTTGGGGAAGTGTAACTGTTTTCAGAAGCTTCCTTGCTTGCCAGAAAACCTGAATTTAAAACAGAGAAAGTGCTGGTTCTTGTTCATTGAATATTTTATGGAAACTGTGTAATACATGTTATTATGATGTTATTTAATGTATGTGTTATGGGGGTTTGTGCTAAATATATGTACTTGCGTTCCTTTCTCAATATAAGTATAATTTGTTCTATTAATCATGACCAGTTTTTTTTACTCAAGCTGTACATCCAAGATAAAAGTGTTCACTTAATGGCTTGCCCCATTTCTTGACAGTTTTATAAAATTGATAGTAATTATACTTATTAAGGAATTCTTTTGAATTTTATGTGAGTGTTTTTTTAAGTTGTGTAATTTTTTTCTCCTTAGTAGTTTCTTCTGAAGTACTGTCATATAGTAACATTAGTAAAATTGTTTGAAATCATGAAAGAAACAAAAGTTTACTTTATACAGATTGTTAATCTTAAACGTCATAATAGTACGGAAAAACATGAGTGATAGTTTACAATTAACTTTAGTTTTGTTTTTGTAAGGAAGTTTCTACTTTAATTTTATTTTATTACATTTTTAGACACCAACTCAATAGATGGCGCTATTAACCACATTAATGTCCGATTTTGAGGAATATTTTTTGTAGTTCAGAGTGATTTAATCTCTTTTACATTACAAGATTGAATTTGTTGCCAACTTTTCTCATCTAACTACCATTTCGATTAAAAGTGTAAAAAATTGTCTTCGTAGTTTTTGAGTTCTATAATAGAAGTACATGCTTGAAGAATTAATGTACGTCAGTCTCATTTATTCAGAATTAAAACCGAGTTTTATTTTCATTCGCCGCTCAAGATTCTGACAAGTTATATAAGTTGCAAAAGGTGTATTATGGGCACCTTTGCAAAATTTTTATTGTAATAGATATCAATTTAAGTTGTATTTAAAATACAATTTGTACTAACTATTTAGAATTTTGGATTACTAAATGACGGATTTTAAATTTCGAAAATGAGTACAATTTTTAAACTTTTTTTAAAACAAAATATTAAAGTATGTCTTTATGGAGTCATATATTTTTTCACTGTGCAATGTAACTTGAAATATATTCAACATTAACAATAGTTTAGAGATGCCAGCCAATGAATTTAGAAACTAAGGTCTTAACAGAGAGTTTTACCTTGTATACTTGTTAAAATTGTTATTAGAATACAAGTTAAATTTTATAAGTAGAATTCTTCTAAATAATATAGGGAAATTCAGAGTTCTTTTTTTTTTCATGATATTTATAATTACCAACACGTTTGAAATACAGAACACAATTTGGAGTGAAAATTTGAAAGCACGTGGTTTGTTTAGCTGTTTGTAAAGCGTAAGAAAAAGCCTAATTTATGACGGTAAGAACTGTCGGAGCAATTTGTTTGATGTGAGAGAAAAAAATGTTCAAGACCTGTTACTTCACGCTTCTGGTTTCTGTATAATTACATTAAAGCAGTGTAATTAAAAATGTTAATTCTCTCGAAAATATCCTTTGGAATTATAAACAACTTTGTTGAGTTATTATATTAAGGATTATCGCTTGTTTAATTGAACATGTGCATTTAACGTTATTAGGTAACTACGGAATGCAAACTTATAATGTTGGGTTGTGAAAGAATTTAATGATTATTTTGTATTTAACTCGTTCTTATGTTTAGTTAATATGGTTTAGTCTTAAGCTACTTGGAGCTTTGGCATATTGGTAAGAATTCTTGTTGCACTTGGAGGGATAACAAGCTCTGTGTATATATGAAAATTGAGTAGGCCTAATGGCGCCTTAAGAAGCAAAGCATGGAACATAAGGATAAAATTTCTAAACAGAAGGCTCAACAGACTGTATTTATTCATCTATACGAAGTAATAACAACGCATAATATTTTGTAAATATGGTCATTATGTTTTCTGTGAAATCTTAATTTTTGTCATATGCATTCCACTGAATATTTATTACCTTGGTTTTTTAGATTTGTAATAACATTAGAAAATTGTTCAATTCAAGTAGACTTGGTTTTCCTGGTTTATTGGACGTCAACACTAATTTGTTATGGCTTTGAGTTTTAGTTAAAATATCAACCTTTTCGTTTTGTTGCTGAGTGGTTATTGTAGGACAAAAATTAAATCTACGTTGTCTTTTTATGTTTGTGAAACATGTTCTTCATGTGTACTACCGTTAATTTAGTAACACCTTTTAGCACACTGTGTGTAGCAGTATTATGATAATAGATTAATTCTTTTGAATTTTTTTCTGTCCTAGCTGATGTTTAATTGATTCTAATAAATTTTTAAGAGAAGTTTAGAAGTCTTGTTTAGTTGTCTTCCTCCGTATCATTAGGCCTAACCTTCAATTAATGTACGTCACTAAATGTAGTAGTGATACTTCCTACATTATTGGTGAGGGATAATGTTAATGAACTATTTACCAAGATAAGTGACACTTATGACAATTCAAAACAAAAATAAAGTGTAACAATGGTTAGAGACGGCTTGAATGGGTAATGAAGAAAAACTTTAATACAAGTTTAACATAACAGCAAACGTTCAACGTACAATGATGATGACAAAACCTTGTCGAAACGTTG
>NW_013666855.1:38256-41027 GCF_000517525.1 Limulus polyphemus | reverse complement strand
CACCTACTCCCCTGTGTCGCCTTGCCCTCCCAACGACTAACTAAGTTTAACATAACAGACAAACGTTCAACGTACAATGATGATGACAAAACCTTGTCGAAACGTTGTACATTTGCTGTTATATTAAACTTATATTAAAGTTTTTCTTCATTACCCATTCAAGCCGTCTCCAACCATTATTAGTCTCAAAGTGGGTTCCTCATCATCGAAAACTAAAGGGTCTTTTACGTTTGGTGCTCACCAAAAGATCGTTTTGAAGATATCAACAGTAACGCGATAAAGTAAAATAATTCATAATAAAACATTATGTGATATTTATTTAGCGAGTTCTGCGATATTAAACAATATTTTTTTGAATAAATCTTCATCTTTATTTCTATTTCTCCATATAAATTCACAAAGACAAGAGTCGAGCATTTGGCGATGAGTTCCGCATTGACGCTTATTACTGTTGGTGGGCACCAAGCGGAGAAGATCCATAATAAAATTAATTGGAAATGTAAAAAAAATAATAATTGAACCGTGAGATTGTATGATATCAAATCTTATTTCAAACTACTGTTACTGGTGTTAGGCATATATTGTTTGATATAAATGCTATTTTGATTAATTTTATCGATTGTATACTCAGAAAAATGTGTCCTGTTTTCTTTGTTGCACCTTTTTGTCATGTGCTGTGTTTTAATTTTTGATCAGTGACACAAAAATTTTTGTACAAAGTTTTTGTAGTTCCTACCCATTTTCTTTTCCCAGTAATAAATACTGATGAATTTACTCGTGCTGTCACAGTACCTTTTGGTATGTCTGTCTTGGAGTTTTTAGTAAAAGTTCCAGTTAGGAGACGATCTCTTCATAACAATTTGGCAAGGTGGCTAGGGCGCTTGACTCGCAGGTTCGAATTCCCGTACCACCAAATATGCTCGCTTTCACATTGATTAAAAAGACGCTTATATAATTTCTATACAATAATGTGAAATTATTATGATTTGAATTTCGCACAAAGATACACGGGGGCTATCTGCGCTAGCCGTCCCTAATTTAGCAGTGTAAGACTAGAGGGAAGGCAGCTAATAATCACCACCCACCGCCAACTCTTGGCCTATTTTTTTACCAACGAATAGTGGGATTCAACGTCACATCATAACGCCCTCACGGCTGAAATGTAGTGTGCTTCTGGCAATGAAAAATAAAAGAATCTTCTATATAAGAAATCAGTATGTTCCTGGAAAAGGCTTACCTGAAACATTGGTTTAGATGTAAACTCCGTTAACTTAAGTTTTCTCGCGTTGACGATGTTGTTTCTGGGTCCGTTGGTGAATAAGAACACTAGCTGGTTCGCCAGGTTTTGAGAATGATAGTAAAAGTTAATTCAATTAATAATAAATATTGGGTGTTAAATAATGAAAATACGTAAATTGTATTATTAAATCTTATTATCTGATTAAATAATAATAATTAATTTACTGAATTTAGTTCAAACCATAACAGTCGTTGTGCATAGATATTGATGATACTAATAGCGCCCAAGTCTCTACGATATCGGTCGTATCCAACCAGCCTGATGAGCTATACCATTGGGTGAAAGGACTAGTCGGCACAGGATATAAGATACGTAGTACGAATCACATATATTCAGCTTTACTTTCACTCATGAGTTCGTAGAGTAACATTGAAATTGGAATTACTGTGTGATGTTCTAGCAAGCTGAAAGGACATATTACCCAGCACTGCAGACAAAAGTCTGTATGGAATAAGAACTTCTCCCAAAAAAATTACAAAGAGGGAAATGTTATAGATTTGGTAAACCTGGCCATTACAACCGAAACTGTGAAGAATCAACAGTTGTTAGTGCACCAACTAGACCAGGGGTCACCGAACTTTTTTCACAGCGGCCAGATAACTGAGAGAATGACGAGTATGGGCCACATAACCATTTTGTTCAATACAATACAGTGAATACACAAAATTTAAAGACAACAAACATGTTTATTTACCAAAAAGTTATCAAAGAAGGCGACGTTAGCAATAAGATAGTTATATCACACCCAGTGTGCACATATCCGAATCTCACAAACTAAGCAGCAAAAAAGGTTAGTGAGATTTAGAATTGCTTTCAAATGTTCATCAGTCAACCTCGTTCGATGTGCTGACTTCACATATCTATTTCTCTTCGGAGCTTATAAAAACGAAACAGGACTTTACCGCAGCCGACCCACCTCACTGCTGTGTGATAAGGCAAGTCACAGAATTCAGAATCAATTTCTTCAAGAAAAGCCTGGAACTGGCGGTGATTAAGTGCATGACCCCGAATGAAATTCACCGCAGAAACGACTGGTTTCAGTATGCAAGAAACATCTAAGTCTTTCCCACAGAGTGCATGCTGATGTATAATGCAGTGTATTAACAGAGCGCCCGGGAGTTGAAGATCTTCCAACTTAGTTCGTATCTGCCCCACCAGACCCTTCCTCACTCCAGCCATGTAAAACATCGAAGCTGATTCCACTGAAGGTTATAGTCTTGCAAAGTTTTCTGCACTTCCATGAAAATGTCTTCTCCAGTTGTTGTTCCGTGCATGCTGCAAACGGATGCCAACTCTTCTGTGATCTGAAAGTCCAAATTAACACCACGAATGAACACGAGAAGTTTTGACCTACTCAAAAGATCAGTAGACTCATCCAGCGCCAAAGAATACCATAAGAAGTTCCTAGCTTTCTCGCATATCTGTAACACTATGTTCTCTCCAAGTTCTTCTGTTCTGCGCACAACTGAAC
>NW_013666855.1:35000-37382 GCF_000517525.1 Limulus polyphemus | reverse complement strand
TTAAAAATTTTTTGATAAAAACATTTCTTCTTAGAGGGTGCTTATTTACAGTTTAAAACGTATTTGAAGATTTTTTTCATTAAATTCCTCTTCAAACTTCGTTAAATGATATAATTTTGTACAAATAATTGAATGTTATGCTACTATTTACAAAAATAAAATCTGAAATCCAATAAAAGTTCTCTATCATTTTTTCAATTCATAAATTATTTTGCCCTCACAATAAGACAAAATGGCCTCGGCAAGTATCGGATTAAAATACAATAGAAGTAAGTATTGTCACTACCTTATATTTGCACAACAAACACGTCCTGATGCTCGTCCAATAACTATCAATTTAAAACCCTTTGTGTTCATTCCAGAATGAAAGATGCATAATTTATGTTTATTTCATAATTTTTATGGTGGTTGCGAGATCGTTCAAATTTTCCGAACCTGAACAGAAATTGATTACTGAAGTCAATATGTAAAATATAAATTTTTCTCTTAGGAAACGTTTGGTAACTATTTGGACATTATAAAAATTTCGCATAGGAAAGTTCAAAATTTTCTGATGCACAAAAATATTTTTAATGTTAAGATACAAATTACTTTGTCTGACAGACAGACAGGCAAGATGTGAAAAAATTGCCCGCCCAATTTGTATATAAGAGCAATGTTATTATCTTCTCCTATAACTCGCGTTTTTGTGAGACAATTACAAAAAGGAAAACCACTATTTAGGAGAATTACTTCTACATTTCATAATAGTTTCGCTTACCGTCGCTAGATGGCAGCACATAATGTTTTTTTGTGTAAACTACGTCAGTTTGGGACTTTTCACTTCACAACAATGATATCTGGCAAACGAATTTCGCTAAAAATAAGTAAATAAATAAAGAATTAATTAAATTAATATTTAATATATCAAGCACCTGAAGTATCTTTGCAAGTGAACGATCTGTATAGATATTATTGATGTCTCAGTTTAATAACACCAGTTTCTTAATCATCAAAACAATACATTATATAGCAGTCTTCTTTCTTTCAAATCTTCAGTGGGGCCGAGCCTGGAGCTGTATATGTATGCGTGGTATCATACTTCAACACCTGGGATCCGTATGATGTCCTCCCCATTAATCCTCTGACCCCGGCATGGGATTATGATTGTATGCACATACAGTAACCCGGGGTGAAGTTGGAAAGTGTGGGTTCTGGAAATCTCCCCAAACGTTGGTCCAGTGCTCCGGGGTACTTTACCGTCCAGGAGGGACCATTCCAGCTTCGCTGGCCTCCAAATTAATCCAAAAATAAATTATGTTTACTTTCAGCTGTGGTATCTATGTTAGGAAAAATTAAGAAAAAATACTTGGAAGTTCAGTTATCTCTCAATAGATGGAGAAAAAAATACTTGGAAGTTCAGTTATCTTTCAATAGATGGAGAAAAAAATACTTGGAAGTTCAGTTATCTTTCAATAGATGGAGAAAAAATACTTGGAAATTCAGTTATCTTTCAATAGATAGAGAAAAAATTAAGAAAAAATACTTGGAAGTTCAGTTATCTCTCAATACAGGGGTCACCAAACTTTTTTCACAGTGGGCCAGATAACTGAGGGAATGACGAGCGTGGACCGCATAACCATTTTGTTCAATACAATACAGTGAATACACAAAATTTAAAGACAACAAACATGTTTATTTACCAAAAAGTTGTCAAAGAAGGCGATGTTAGCAATAAGATAATTATATCACACCCAGTGCGCACATATCCGAATCTCACAAACTAAGCAGCAAAAAAGGTTAGTGTGATTTGTGAAACTGGTGTTTAGCTTTTGAGATATCATCAATATTTGCTTTGGAATTGCTGCATCCAACCAAGAGAATTGCTTTCAAATGTTCATCAGTTAACCTCGTTCGATGTGCTGATTTCACATACTTCATTTTTGAAAATGTTTGTTCACAGACATAAGTTGTTCCAAACACTGATGCCATACCAGAGGCAAATTTCTTCAACTTTGAAAACTCATCATCAGGTAAGCAGCAATAAAATTCAACAAGTTTTCCTTCTCTGTGCTTCTCTTTCAACAAGTCATTTGCTTGCAAATCAATGAGCTCCAACTGTAGTTTGACTGGCATGTCATCAAGGTTACAATCAATCGGATTCTAGAACAGAAGAATGTCACTCTCAATTCTGTCGAGATCTGAAAATCTCTTCAAAAATGCTTATTTAAGTCACTAATGATCTTCTTCGGAAACTCGAGGTTGACATCTTCTGCGATTCCAGCGCGAAACTCTTTGAAACACTGAGAATGAGAGAAGTTTCCTCCTTCCAGTTGTGCTTCACACAATGATAGCTTTCTCCGAAATCCTTTGACGATTCTGTAGAGATCAGGGATAAGGTTA
>NW_013666855.1:31372-34482 GCF_000517525.1 Limulus polyphemus | reverse complement strand
GTGATGTCAACCAAAAATGACAACTTTGACAACCAGGTAGGATCTGACAGAAGTGGATCAGCTCTATCCTTTTCAGTGAGAAAAATATCTATTTCTCTTCGGAGCTTATAAAAACGAAACAGGACTTTACCACAGCTGAGCAACCCAGTAGGGGGCGTTATAATGTGACGGTCAATCCCACTATTTGTTGGTAAAAGAGTAGCCCTCGTGTAGCTTTGCGCGAAATTCAAAACAAACAAACAGTTTCTAACGTAGCTTCAGAATTTTAAGAAATGTTGTTTTTTTAAGGTAAACGATTGAGACATACCAAAATATTTGTGTATTTATCTAAAGTTAAAAATAAAGCATAAATGATAATGAATATATTAAATTTGCTGTGAGCTAAACGTGAAATGTACTTATAAGGATTTGTAAAAGAAAAAAGATCGGCAGCATGATGTATTATCAGCCTTTTGTGATCGTAATGAAGAGAAAAATAATCTTATTTACCTATTTTCATTTAAAACTACATCGCTATGCAAAGAATAGAAATTTTGAGGGCGGGACACCGTCCTTGTGTTAACCCTACAAGAACGGTGTTTCCTGAAGACACTACTTTAGAAAAACACCTTGTAAACATGTTGTTTTTATAAATGTTTTTCTCAGAAGCTAATTCAACGCCCCTCAGTAGCACAGCGGTATGTCTGCGGACTTACAACGCTAGAATACGGGTTTCGATACCCGTGGTGGGCAGAGCGCAGATAGCCCAATGTGTAGGTTTGTGCTTAACTTCAAACCAATAAACAAACAAAGCTAATTCGACAATCCCATTATATCGATGTCTTAGGGGGCTAGTTGCAACAATTCTAGGATATCGATGTCTCAGGGGGCTAGTTGCAACAATTCTAGCATATCGATGTCTCAGGGGCTAGTTGTAACAGTTCCAGTATAACGGTTTGTCCCAGGGGATTAATTGCAACAAACCTAGTATATCAGTAGAAATAATTCGCATATACAAGAAACGTAAATAGAGATTGCAAAAATTAACATGTATTGCAGGTTCTACTGCTCTGTACCCAATACATCGCCTACTATTGCCTTCTCAAAGACAATACAGACTGCAACATCCTGTAGAAAAATGAAATTTAAGAACAACAGTCTGTTGAGAGAAACAGTAGGAGACGACGTTTCGGGTGAATGTGGGTAAAGGAAGTTTCTCGAACGTCTCCTACTGCATCTCTAAGCACCACTTTGTACTGATAGTTTATTAGTTTTTTACATAGATAATAGAGTTATTGCTTCACTTCTAATGATTTTTAACATCAAAATATATAGTGGTTGATTACTTTGTAATGTAACATGGCCGCCGCTTATCATTCATATTGGTGTTCTTGTCACATTTTGGATATAAAATTAAAGAGTGGGTGCAGATATAGGTCGAACTTTATGGCGTGTTGAAACGTGTAGCTAGCTAATTTAGCTTTAATTTAGACTTACATAATTATCGCATTGACTAACATAGATCGTATTGACAGAAATTCATCAGCTCTAAACACATAAACTAATGGATTACAACGAAAGAAAGGTGATCGTCTGACAGTAGAAGAACTGGACGAATAGTGAGATCCCTGGAAAACGTTATTCACGTTCGTAAACACAACCAAAATGTTATTGGCCTAAACAAGTTACAATATACGGAAATGCTGAGCCATCATCTTCCAATTCACACCTTCTCCAAAAACAACCTATAATTTACAGAGATGAGAAATATCCAACACATCTTGTCACATAAAAAATTGGCATGAAAGGCTTACAGCAAGGGATACATATGGGAATAATTTATTGTAAGTGTGATATCCTCAAGTGCACCGATTTCCATTAGAGTAATTGGATAAGAACCGCAGAACAACTGGAGATTCAATAGAAAATGTTTTGTGGAAGTGAATTTGAATATTCTAACTTTCAACTGAGTTTAGCAAAGAAAGAGATACAGAGTACAACAGAGTGAAATGATCTTTGTTCAATATTTAAGCGCAATCAAAGTGAGTATATTTAGTTAGTATGGTGCCGTTATTGGAGGTTAGAGAGTTCTCAATGAAGCATATGAAGATTTGTCTAAAATCTGTTCTAGAATGAGAAAACGTAGCGTTATATATACAGACCAGTATTGATATTCCTCCAGCATGGGCATATTATGTAAGTCACATTGACAATTCCTATCACTGACACACTAATGGAAAAGATAAATGTTCTACTTTTACATAGTTTATTCACCTTTACAAAACTCTTTCTTATGAGGAGGAGCACATGAAACTACAGTTGAATGACCCAGACGGGTGAAAGGAACTTACCCATTTCCTTGACCAATCTTCTATAGATAAGACTATATAGTATGCATGCTACGCAAGTGGATAGATTATGAAATGATGAACTGACTCTTGTTCAGATTAGGAAAAAAGAGATCCTATATACATTATCACACTTCTTGTTACAAAACATACATTAGATGATCATATGAAAGAAAAGAGACAGATGGTGTTAGATATAAAAGACTGTTTGGTGTAGGTAGTATTATTAATTAATTTATTGTATTTGTAATTCATTGATGTGAGGCTACTAAATGTTGTGTTTGCAATCCAGTGGGGTCGAGGATATAGAAATTTCTAGAAGGCCTAAGTGATAGACGTATGGATAACTGCGACCAGTGGGAATAGAATAAAAGTAAAGTCAAGTGGAAGAAAAGTTCGATCAGAGAAAAGTTTAAAAATGTAAAGTTAACCATCATGGGAGTAAATGGCCTAATGGTTGATATGTTAGAATGAGATTAACAGTTAGAAATAGATAAGGAAAATAACTTGTCTTGTCAAAGGGTGTTCTAAGTCAGTTGAACCCGTCTGTGTGGATTTTAACAAAAGGCAGACGATTATTAGAAGTAAGAAGAGCAGACGATTATTGGAAGTTCAGGACAACTGCAGTAACTCTCTCGACAGCGTAAATGAACTATACACAGATACTATTGTGATAAAAATAGAGAAAAATAGTTTGGTTTGTCAATTGAATTGGCCTAATTGACTTTTGACAAGAACTGTATAGTAGTTTAAGATACAACTATGATCTCCAAAGTGTAAAGA
>NW_013666855.1:22388-30393 GCF_000517525.1 Limulus polyphemus | reverse complement strand
GGTCCACCTTTCGAAAGCGCTCGGGTTATAGGGTTTTTATCATCTTCTATGTCAATTATAATTGTAATCGTTCTTCTCCGACTTGTAAAAGACGTACACACCATAACAACTGTTGTTGTAACAAATGACGTATATAAGTAGTGTTTCAACCATTACTATGTTTGTTGTATCCCAGTCGGTCTGAAGAGTTCTGGATTGAGCGAAATGCGTCGTCAGCAATGGATATGACAAATCTAGTGTGGTTGGAATACCATTATCATTATACATTTTTCTAATTCTTGATAAGAGGCTAGATTAAGAATGTAGTGTTCAAAAATAAAATAGGCCTAATAATTTGTAGATATAATAGAGTACGGTACATAAATATATTTTTAGATATATTTTCATTTTATTTTTTTACATAACGCATAATTGGAGACACCTTAAGTTAGTTTGTTAAGCACAAAGCTACACAATGGACTATTTGTGTCGTGCTCACTATGGGTATCGAAACCCGATTTTTAGTCTTACTGCTGAGCCACTGGGGTGTGTATGTGGGGGGAGGGGGAGAAAGTTTCATGAGCAGTGAGAACTAGTATTTCTTCCTTTTTGTTCTAATAAATTAATCAATTTCTCTCTCCCTCTCTCTCTGTTTCCTCTATTTGCAGTTTTCAGTTATGGCACTCTGACAAGTCTGTGTAACAAACTATGGAAAACGGTTAGTTAGTGAGACATCGGATGTATTGAAGAAGCATGTATGATAGTGTTAATAAATGTCGGTTTTCTGAAAAGTTTGAAGGAATATTTGCTGTTATCTAAATCTAAAAAAAAAATTAATGTTTCCGTTTTCGCCATATTTCATGGTAAGTTTTATACGTCTGTGTGAGAGGTAAAAACTTAAGTAACATGGAATAAAAACGAATCCAGACAAAGTTTTAAATGACCAAATCAACTTAAGGCCTTCGATCTGAACTCGGTGACGAAACTGTGGTGGTTAATAAACGAAATATTTGTGAAACGTACAATTGTCTTTGTTTTCTTCAATTCTGTATTATTGAGAATGACAACACCGTTTCAAGTGTCCGGATTTGAGAACGCTACATTATTTAAACTTTTAGATTATTCAAGGCAGTTGTTTCATCGTTGGACGGGTTACTGTTATGTTTTTTAACTTGATAATCATGGAATCCAGATAAATCTATTCCTGATATTTCTGTGATTAATACGTAATCCTGATGAACTTTAGCGTTACGCTATAGCTTTTATTTGTAATGACTGGCTTCTATCCTAATGCGCACGACTACCAATCTGAGGGTCGCGGGTTGGAATCTCCGTCACATCAAACATGCTCGCCCTTTCAGCCGTGGGGGCGTTATAATGTGACGGTCAATCCCACTATTCGTTGGTAAAAGAGTAGCCAAAGAGTTGGCAGTGGGTGGTGATGACTAGCTGCCTTTCCTCTAGTCTTACACTGCTAAATTAGGGACGGCTAGCGCAGATAGCCCTCGTGTTGCTTTGCGCGAAATCCATAACAAACAAACAAACTATCCTAATGTTTTTATTTTTATAATTGGTTTTATTCTAACATATTTTACGTTGGTCTTCACTAAAGTTTTTTAGGGTTGTTTTTGTATATATATCTGTACGTCACGAAAAGTAAAGGTGTAGTAGTTAAAGTTACCAAGTTTTTAACTATTTCTTAAATTAGGATAATGTAGTAGTTATATATAGTCAGGAAAAAAATAATTTTTTTTTACGTTTTCATTCACTCTGTTCAAACATTTTTGTAAACATGATCCAGCCTGCCGTAATCTCATCAGGCTGTACATTACAGGGACCAGTCTGATGTCTTGAGTTTATTTCCATGACTGGGTGTTTTATGTTGATATTGATTTAGTTTATAACATTTCGGCCTTTTCTTCGGTGTACAGATGAGCTATCCGCTCCTCGGTGGCTCAGTGAGAGTTTATAACGCTAAAATTTAGGATTTGATCTCTGAGGTGAGAGCAGGTCATATGAAATAGTCCTTTGTGTAGTTGTGTTTAACAACAATACTAAACTATTTCGTGAAGTCTGTCTGTGTATGAATACAATATTTTATCCAACTCTGTTGGTAGATTTAAAGTATTTTGCATATCCCGCAAATTGTGTTAAACAACATTATCAAGGACATATATATATTTTTACACGTTTTTTTCTTCTCTATAAATGTCCCAAGATTAAAATCAAAGGACTGTTTGCAGAGAACAAACAAACACACAGTCGAATTACCCCTTTCTTCTTTTAACCAATATTCAAAAATAAAGCACAAAGTATTCCAATTTTCCTTGGCAAGTATTTGAAAACTTATCTTAGTTAAATAGGTGATCTATAAATAAAATATAATAAGTTTACTCTCGTTTGGCCTTAGAAAATGTTGTCCCTGTGTTCACAAAACTTTAGTTTAGAAGCTTACACTTAGTATCACGAAATAAAACTGTCTAAAGCTTTGTTTTATGACAATGAAGCTCTCGGAACCCTGTAAAGAATACAGTCACGTGTTCGTTTATATGTTCTATACACAAGTTAGTCCCTGCAGACGATGTATAGGGAAAAAATGTTTCATGCATTCATGCAATTCATTTGTCGACACTGTTTGACATTTACACAGCCGCTGCTGACGAGTACGAACGTTTGTTTCTTCTTCAGATCGATAGATAATTCTGTATACCAAGCTTCAGCTTACGTTTATGAAGAACGTGCACAAAGGCACTGAAATAAAGTGATGTATATACATAAACATGCCAGGCTGAGAAACCTGCTTAAAACCAATCGATCAGGGTCAAAGAAACTGTAAAAGAGTATTGTGAAAGCTCCACAGGTGGCATGTGTAACACATGGAATATACATTAGTTGCTCTACTGCAATCGAACGTAAAAGCTCTTTGAGGAAGAACACTGTGCGAGGTTGCAGGATTCTGACTATCTCAAACTGTTATATCAAACCTGTTTGTGATGTGTGAGGATAAGGTTTCTGATGTGTGAAGATAAGATGACGAGAATTGGTTTACTATTTTGTGTCCAGTAAGCTGTATCATCTGCCTAAGTACAACACTTGATTATTGAATCCCCCAAAACTCTTCTTGAATTTGGTTTATTGAAACCCGCAATTGTTTGATAACACAGAATCTTTGAAAGGATTTACATAATATTTGCTGGAATCCCAAGTATTCGGAGTAGAGTTCAAAGTTTTTGGATTATGTCTCTTCCGGTTAAGGTAAGCCATAGTGATAAGTTTCCGCCGCTCACTGATCTACAGAATCGATCTTCAACTAGAAGTAAAACAAGCGTGGTTTCAGCTCACAAAGAATCTAATCATGAAACCACAGTAGAGAAAATCTTGAGACCAATCATCGTATCCTTGTCTCTTGTGGGGTTGAATCTTAGCACAAGTAATAAGAAGAAGACCTCCAGTTGTAGATCAACATGTTGGAGTGTTCTGGTATATTCTGGACTGGCCATGGTTCACCTGTATTTGGTATATAAACTGATTGTCTGGCTTCACTTCTGGAGTGGATCGTCCAGAAAAATGCTACTAATTCAGGGTGCTTCCTGTTTGCAAATTTTTTCCGTGATCTTAATCACGGACAACTTGCTATTGAGAAAAAATCGAGTTTGGGCACTTTATTCCTGGATTAACAAGACCCCCCAGGTACATGTAGGGAGGATTCTTGAAAGTCGTCAGCGGTCAGTGAAGATTGGTCTGGTTATCAGCTGGACTTTCATCATTTTTAGAATCACTACCGACTTGTCGTTCCACATTCACCATCCACAAGAGCTGAAAGACAGTTTTACAATTCTCTGGTTCAACATTACTACTGAAAACTTTCTTTTAGACCCAACTTTTGTCTTATCTCTCATAATGACAACATCGTTTGACTTCGTGGTCTGGGGAAACTTCGCTTTTATTTGCCTCCATTTCGCTTTTCTGTGTGATGTTCTGAAGATCTTGTTGAAGCGATATAATCGTAAGCTACGAGTAACAACCACAGAACGTATTACCACTGATAAACTTCGGGAAGTACGAAAGGAGTACAACATCATTTGTTCTTTGGTCGATGGAACGGATGACATATTTTGTTTCCCCATCTTTCTTCTCTACTTTAGCATAATAACCGATATCCTGATCTCTGTGTACAACTCAATTACCGACTCCCACGCTGATGATTTTAGTTTTCTAAAGTTCATTACGATTTCGTTCCGACTTCTCAATGACATTTGGATATTATTGGTCACGTCTCAGTTTCCTGCTGAAGTAGCAGAACAAGCTAAGCAGACTGGACCTATTCTACACACATTTACAGAAGAACCGTTAGAGAGTTCCAGTGAATTTCATTTTCATGCAGCTCTATGTATCAGCAGAGCTTCCCAACAAAAACCTGTACTCACCATTTGGAAAGTTTTCTCCCTTACTAGGAAAGTTATGTTTTCAGTTATTCTTCTCATCATGATTTTTACTACAATGATATTGCACATTAAGTCTACAAACTAACCGCTTCGATCATTGTTTCATTCTATTCTTGCTTCAACCTTACAACTCCACATAATTCAGAATCCCACATACCTAGTTTTTCTCAAAGTCTAGGATTCCACATTCCTTCTCCCTTTCAAAGCCCAGGATCCCACATTCCTTATATCTCCCACACTCCTGGATTCCACAATCATCATCGCTCTCACAACTAAGGATTCTACAACCTTTATGATTCTTACAGCCCTGGATTCTACACTCCTCACCGCTCTCGCAGCCCAAGATTCAACACTTCTCATCGTTCTCACAGCCTAGAATTCTACATTCCCCATCGCTCTATCTTCGTTTCAATGTTTGACTCCCCACACGACCTTTTTATAATACTCTAAAGGTTCCAAACCCAGTACTCAAACTACTGCAGGAAGATGAAATTAGCCCTGATTGAGGGAGATGAACTCTTCACCTTTCCTCCTTACGGGGAAGATGATGTTGTTGGTACTTATTTTTTCTACAATTTCATTTATTTATGTGATGTGTCGACATCTTGAAGCATTGCAATTCAGAAACGTCTTACCAGCATAAACTGCTGTAACATTTATTATACCATTCTTTATTGTTCGGTCAATAATTTCATGTTTTAATTCTAACATATATAGTTATGGATTCATTTATTGTCATGTTACCTCTTTGGCATGTTATATAATCATGCACGTGCATGTGTTCAAGGTTCTGGATTAAAATATTTTATAAGAAAAAACTCGTATCGAAGCTTTACCATTTCATTATATTATTTTTGGAATACATCTGTTATGGTTGGTTTCTTGTAAAGTATTACTTTAAGTTATTTAAAGAAGTTAAAAGTTGCACACTTCTTTTCTGATCACGTCTATTTATAATATAGTGACATAAATGTCTGATAATGTGATTTTTAATGGGATTTTCTTAAGTGTTTGAACATTATCTTAATCAGAATTTTTTAATGTTCTTCAACGTCAGACAGTTGCATATCTAAGACTGGTTTTTATTGTAAACTGAATAAATAAGAAAAAAAGGAAGAATTTCATTGGTTCATTTACTTTTACAAGACTGGTGAAGCAGAATGTTAAGGCTAAAATGACGGAATTAAACAGTATTTATAGAAAGCACAACAAAGATAACGAATCTGCTAGAAAATGTTAAAACTACGCTCAAAATTCACCTTTTCTCTGTTGCTAACCAATCAGAGAACTCGATCAAAGTATCTGTGTTCCATGGACTGTTGCTGACCATTCAGAGAACTGGATCACAATATCGTTGCCTCATGCGCTGTTGCTGATCAATTATAGGACGGGAACACAGTATCTGTGCTCCATGGACTACTGCTGGCGAATTAGAGGACTGGGCCACAGTATCTGTGCTCCTTGCGTTGTTGCTGACCAATCACAGAGCTGAATCACAGTATCTGTGTTCCCTGGACTGTTGCTGACCAATCAGAGAACTGGATCACAATATTATTGCCTCATGCGCTGTTGCTGATCAATTATAGGACGGGAACACAGTATCTGTGCTCCATGGACTACTGCTGGCGAATTAGAGGACTGGGCCACAGTATCTGTGCTCCTTGCGTTGTTGCTGACCAATCACAGAACTGGATCACAGTAGCTGTGCTACATGGACTACTGCTGGCCAATTAGAGAACTGGACCACAGTATCTGTGCTACATGGGCTGCTGCTGGCGAATTAGAGGACTGGGCCACAGTATCTGTGCTCCTTGCGTTGTTGCTGACCAATCACAGAACTGAATTACAGTATCTGTGTTCCATGGACTGTTGCTGACCGATCAGAGAACTGGATCACAGTAGCTGTGCTACATGGACTGCTGCTGGCCAATTAGAGAACTGGATCACAGTAGCTGTGCTACATGGACTGCTGCTGGCCAATTAGAGAACTGGACCACAGTATCTGTGCTACATGGACTGCTGCTGGCCAATTAGAGAACTGGACCACAGTATCTGTGCTCCATGCGACAGGACTGTCTCACAAGGTAAAGTATAAATCCATCCCACGAAACAATAGATCGGACCTGTTTCAGAGAGTAACATGACCCAACCGGATTTAACATGTTGTAAATCATATCTTAGAAAGATGTGAAAATCCTGTAGACATAAAAGACTAATATATATAATGTTAAATATAAACTGTGCCCTGGGTTTTAGAAGTGACTACGAAAGTAGAACCCACATAACGGTGGGGACACACCGTCTATCAGTCTTAATCTTCGTTCGCTCGAACAAATTCATAAAAATCAAATGAAAGCATCAAAAGAACTACAAATTAGGAGAGGTAGATGTGGGTGTTCAAGCCCACAATGTCCCACACCCACACGGAGGTTAAGACTGATAGACGTTGGGTCCTACTTCCGTAGTCACCTCCAAAACCCAGAGCACATTTTTATATCCCATATTATAGCCTGTACCCTGAGAATCTATTTAATTTATTCAGCGTTTCTAATTTAATTTTGTTTTTTGCTTGGGCTTGTTTTGTCATTAAAATGTTATTTATCGTAGGTTTTGATTCACTGTTTTTAACGCAGTCCTTCCTTTTGATTTGATTTTGCTTGACTGTTTAAGTATTAATTTTCTATACATATAATTCGGTGAATGTGATTTATTGCTGTGTACGTTGCGATTTTCCATTACATTGTTCAATGTTTATGTAGTTAAGTGTCGTTGCCATAGTAAACAAATTGTGTCGAATATAATTTATCCTAGCGAGCTGATTATAGTAATTATATTGCTGTTAATGTTATAAGATCTAACAACAAACGATGTCTCACATGTCCGGCTTTAACACTTTTTTACCTGCATAATAAATAATGTAATTTATCTATTAAATTGTACTGAATGTAATATGGAGTATTTATGGGTCAAACTTGAAACCCGTTACATCGACACATAAACTTGTATAGATCTCAAATTAAAAACAATATAACGAATTCCATGGAATTAACGCATTTTAGAATTCATCATTTTACTTCCGTTAAGATAACTTTATTATAAATTGTTAATGAAGAAACCAATAGACTTCAACGATAAAACTTCTATGTTTTAAAATTATATCCTTATGGATTTTAATAATTCTAGTTTGAAGTTAAGCACAAAGCAACACAATGGGCTATCTGTGCCCTGCCCACCATGGGTATCGAAACCCGGATTCTAGCCTTGTAAGTCCGCAGACATACCGCTGTGCCACTGGGGGATAATAATTACACTGCTTTGTATTTGAGTAATGATTACTGTATCGCTATTTTTTTTTTTCTTTTTAGATATTTTTCCTCATAAAAGTAAGAAAATAAGGGATAAAAGAAAAAAATAAATTAAAATTGGTTGATTTTTTAGAATGTTGTAAATATTTGGTCAATATTTTTTTATTCTACTAATAATGTAAGTAAATTATTTTTTTCAAAGATTTATCAACTTAATCTAAAATTCCGGTCAAACAATCACCAAAGAGTACTACAGGGATGTCCTCCGTCGCCTAC
>NW_013666855.1:20439-22099 GCF_000517525.1 Limulus polyphemus | reverse complement strand
CCTTATGGATTTTAATAATTCTAGTTTGTTTGTTTGAAATTAAGCACAAAACAACACAATGGGCTATCTGTGCCCTGCCCACCACGGGTATCGAAACCCGGTTTCTAGCCTTGTAAGTCCGCAGACATACCGCTGTGCCACTGGGGGGCAGGCTGATATGAAGAGCAGTTTAAGTTATACCCAGTTCCTACTTTGACCCGTAAGACACTTCTGCGGCCAATGACCTTCAGTTAATTACTTAAAACAGTGTGGAAGGACATTAACAGCTGGATGTTGAAAGCGGGTAACAGAAAGCACTTCTACCGCCATTACTTTTTACCACTACCCCTGTGCACAGCACAGATAAGCCATTTTGTAACTTTATTAGTAACAACAAACAAATCAATATCTACTTCCTAAATAGCGGTTTTCACTGAAGAAACGAAACAAATTAACGTCAGAACAAGTGATTCACCAACTGGCCTTTCTATTTGTGATACAGATGTATCGTTGACAAAAAGGCGTGATCAAATCATTGATTTCAAGAGCTTAAAATAAAGAAGGGGTGGGGGAGATTCTTATTTTATATTCGACCTGTCAATATTTGAAGTTGTATATCTAATTGGTGGAAAGTTAGTGTTGCTAAAGTCAGCCCTTTAAGTGAGCAGCAGACTGAACAGTTTGACTATTTTTTCCACCAGTTACTTTAAGTTATTTCTAACTGAACCTGTTATGTGTCCTATGGCACGTTTCCATTACACTCCATTCGTGTCGTGATTGGGCGATGCTGTTAAGCTGGTCAGTTATATTCTGGGACTGGATTGGGCTAAGATAGTACGGCTAAGACATGGCTAAGATAGTACGGAAATTTCTGTAGTCACAGATGACAAAGCAGTAATTATAACAGATATTGACCAAATAGATTTTTCTATGTCATATTTCATAGTAGCTTCTGCTATCACCTTTTTTATGTTTAGCTTCCAACTGAGATACAAATGATTTCACCAGCGATTCGGTAGGGAAGGTCGAAGCATCACGATAGTCAGCAGTAGGATGAGCAGACAGGAACATTTTGAAAGCAGCTACAGGCATAATTTTGTTCTCGGCTTGCTGTACAATATCTACCAAAGTGGTTCTAAACGGTTCCTCAATACCTTTACGTGTCATTTGGAGACTTCCATTCTTCTTGTGCTTGACCGTTAAGAGCTCGTGATGTCAGTCTCTTTACCATTTCAAATCACATTTCGCAGTCCCAACGCTAAAAGAATGCGGGAAATGCCTTCTTTTTAGCCAATAAAGATGTCCAAAAAATTGCTGTTTAAATAAAGAAAAACCGGATTGGGTAGTTTTTTTTTCAACAAAAATATCCCCCACTGGCTCGTGAGGGGGCCTGTTAAATTAAATTCATTTCAATAGAAACAATAATAATCCTTTATTTACAGATCAAAACAAAAGCTTACACAAATTGTGCTGCAATGAAAGAGCAAAACAAAAGCACTGCACAAACAATTGCTGCAATTCATAGTTTAAAAAATAACGCTTCACAGTCAACTGCTATAATAACAGATCAAAACAAACACCTCTGCTCAAACTGCTGTTATAATGATAGATCAAAACAAACATCTCTGCACAAACTGCTGTTATAATGATAGATCAAAGCAAACATCTCTGCACAAACTGC
>NW_013666855.1:10490-20150 GCF_000517525.1 Limulus polyphemus | reverse complement strand
CAACAAATAGTGCGATTGACAGTCACATTATAACGCCCCAACGGCTGAAAGGTCGAGCATGTTTGGTGTGACGGGGATTCGAACCTGCGACCCTCAGATTGCGAGTCGAGCGCCCTAACCACGTGGCCATGCCGGGCCTAATATCTAAGAAGCCGCTGTGGTAGCGACGTTTTTCAACTTTTAGCTACAAGGTAGGTATTTAGAGATTTTAATTAAAGCAGCTGATAAATCTGGTGACTTTTATTAGAATTGAAAATTAAGTGTAATAAGTAGTGTGAAATTGTGAAGTGAATAAAAACTTGTAAATTCATTTACATATACTGAATGATTAAAGAAATAATTATGTTTTTCATTTTCCAGGGAGGGGGAGATTGCCTTCTTTCCCTCCTCGGCGGACGCCCATGCATGTGGGGCGATTTAACAGAGTGACTGTATTGATATTTTAAGTGTCTATAAACAAATGAAGTTCACACGCAAAACCTGTACAATTTTAGGATGTTTACGAAACGTTCTCAAGTGATGTACGTTAAGAACTGGTTCCAACATTAGTAAAGAACATAAAAACCTGTACAATTTTAGGATGTTTAAGAAACGTTCTCAAGTGATGTACGTTAAGAATTGGTTCCAACATTAGTAAAGAACATAAAAACCTGTACAATTTTAGGATGTTTAAGAAACGTTCACAAGTGGTGTACGTTAAGAACTGGTTCCAACATTAGTAAAGAACATAAAAACCTGTACAGTTTTAGGATGTTTAAGAAACGTTCACGAGTGGTGTACGTTAAGAACTGGTTCTACTCTCAACATTAGTAAAGAACATTGAAACCTGTACAATTTTAGGATGTTTAATAAACGTTCTCAAGTGGTATAGGTTAAGAACTGGTTCTACTACCAACATTAGTAAAGAACATTGAAACCTGTACAATTTTAGGATGTTTAATAAACGTTCTCAAGTGGTATACGTTAAGAACTGGTTCCAACATTAGTAAAAAACATTAAAATTTTAATACAGTCATTCTGTATCTATTAAAAGGGGGGAGGTTGCATTTTTTATTACTTTGTTCAGAACTGCAGCAAAATAAACGTCATTTTAAAAAATATCTTGACAAAATTTCGAGAAATGTCGTTGTAAGTAAAATCAAATTTATCTTTATCACAGGACGACCTTATAGGTGCGCATCTTAGGCCTAGTCAAATTTTAGAAACATTAATTACCAAACATAATAGGTCTGCTGAAAGCGAGTCTTTCTGATAAAAACAACAACAAAACTAAGTGGCAGTGTAAGGATTGAATAAAAGAAACAAATGACATTAAAGACTTAAGATGGAGAAATAAAATATTTTTGTTTCAATATCTATATAATTAAAAGATTAACGTGTGTGCATGGGAATATTTTAAAACTTTACTAAACTATGTGAAATTGAATTTAGGAGAAGTGAAGTACAGAAGACGTCACCATATAGCTAATGGGTGTAGACTGTAGATAGTACCATGCATTTCAAACGGAAACTTAATTGGGGAATGAAACATCTTAGGAACCTAGTTCGTACAAAACGGAATAATAAATCTGAAAACTTCTAATAGATTCAGAATGAGAATGCGATGTATACCACATGACGAAGAATAAAGTTAAATGAAATTCGTTGCGATAGGAAAACTACAAAGCTTTTGTTTACAAATTGGTGCTGCTACCAGATCTAAAACAATGAAGTTTGCACAAACTGGAGTAGTTCAACAACTGCTACAATAACAGTTAAAAAACAAAAACTGTACACAAATCATTGGTCAAATAGAAGACCACATCAAACCACTTTGCGCAAACTTCTGCTGCATTAATAATCAAAGCAAACAAGTCTGAACAAATTTCTATTTCAATACTAGATCAAACAATGAACTTTCTACAAACTACTGCTTTACAAACTTCTACTGAAATAACAGATTAAATAAAAAACTATATTATAAAACACCTAACCAATTAAAAATAGCTGTACTTTATCACAACCAATCAAAAAAGACTATTATTACCAGCAGTATCGTATTTTTATTTCTTTTGGATCTGTGATGGTTGAAGTTTATTAAGTTGTTTTATATATTTATTTTATTCATCAACTGCTAGTATGACCATCAGATGGCGCCCTAATGGATAGTGTATCGGATTCGTGAAGTTTCTTGGGTCGCATACCTTACCACAGAAATAATAAATAACACTGCGCTCCACACTTTAGGGTCATGGGTGCATTAAAAATAGTATCTTTAAGCGAAATTCAACAAAACAATAGAAACCTACTGATGGATAGGTTGATGCGGGAGCGACATCTAACGGTTGAAATATTTCCAAGTTTCATTTTTTCTTATTTTTCTAAAAATATAAAGTATTTTTAATTATTATTCAACTTCTCGCCCTTCATCGCCTTGTAAAGCACAAATTGATAAAAGTAAGAAATAACCTTCAAAAGTGGTAGTGTTTACAGATACGTGTAACTTTGAGCTCATATTTTCAATAACTTTTAGACTGCCCTCTGTGAACAGGATGTCTATAGAAACCAGTCGTGAAAATAACATTAACCACACGAAGACTAGTTTGTTGATTCGCCAGTTCTTGTGAATGATAGTAAAAATAAATCAAATAAAGTAATAATAGAAAATATTTAAACATACGGTTAAAATGAAATATATAGTATATTGTGTTAGTAATTCTTACCTATAAATCTTATTTAAATGAAAATAAGTAAATATTCATTTTCTTAATTGGATTTATATTTTAAAAATATTATTGTATGAAAATTGACTATATACATCGCGCCTAGGCCAATATTATATTTATCGAATCCAAACCTGTCTGAAGCATTCTAGTATTGGCCGAAATAACGTTTCCTTAGTATCTTTCACACACGTGTTCTTATAATGAGTATATTTAGTTCTGTGAACTACAGTATCCTGTCACACGTATAAAACTAGCTTGTACGTTTAGTTCTGTGAGCAGTACGTGTACCTTCTTAAACACGTAATGTTTGCTCTTCGTGAAGACCAAATAACTAAATACAGTATTGATTAGCCAGCAGGCTTACAAGCAACATTACACTCAAAATTTTAGTTTCTGTGAAAAAGCAAGTTATAATAAAAAGCAGTCAAAGTAAGAAACACTCAGTGTGATCAAGAACATTTAAAAGTCCTTCAGTTTATTTTAGTTGTATAGAGTTACACCTCTGTTTAATAGTACAGAAACTAACAAATACACTTTCAGTAAGACCTATAATCTACAAGAATAGTGTTAATAATATCAATGTGTTTAATCTCAACCCAAAACATTACGTGAGAAATTAAAAAAATCTTTTATATATTTGAATATTTCACTCCACTAGAGGCCACCACTAGACAGGAACTACTTTTACATGAACGCCATTTACAGGACCAATGGTTATGAGCTTGACTTTATATTGGATATCTCCCTGAAAGACGAGAAAAAATGAGTAAAAAGATCTGTGCTATGTAGTTGAAAATTGATTTTAAATTGTTTTTCTACTTGTTTACTTTATATTTACCTTGCCATTTCTGTATAATTTACGTTTTACATGATATTAGGAAAGTTACAACATGAAAATATATTCTGTTTGTGAATAAATGTTTTTTTTTAAACTGTAAAACGTGCAACGTACGATTTCCGTCTTCTCAGATGGAACTAGTTTGTAAGCGCGTATGATTCTAGCTAAAACTAGTTTGGCTTCCAACTGCGCCATTCTCATACCAACACAATTTCGTGGTCCAGATCCAAACGGTTGGTAGGCCATGGGGTGGATATCCTTCTTATTTTCGGGGAGAAATCTGAAAAACCATGACACTGCACTTAAGCTTGGAAATATACATGTTCACAGTTCTCACTCCAATTTAAAGTAAATAATTCCGAAAAAAACGTGTGAATCAAGGTAATGTGAAAATGACCAAAAGTTTTTAACACGAATTACCAATCTAGTGTTTACCTCTCAGGCTTAAACTCGTATGGCTCAGGCCAGATCTTTGGATCGTGATGGAGTTGCCAAACAGGGACCTGTATGGCAGTGCCCTTGGGAATTTTAAAATCACCTAGCTGGTAATCCTCACAAGCAGCTCTGGTAATGAACCTGAAAGAAGATATGTATTCTTTGTCTCATTACTTCTTTTAAGCGATTTTCGTGACTTAAAAAGAGTACACTAATCTCAACATAAAACGACTTAAAGTATTTATAAAACCAGCTTCCACTGTTTGGCAGTGAGTGAATTGTATGATTTATACGACAAAATAATGCTTTTGGAAAATGACACCACTTTCAATTAAATGAAGGATAAACTCACGTGACAACTGGCGGGTACATTCGCAGAGATTCCGAGAAAACTTGGTCTAAATATCGAAGGTTATTTACTGTGTTGTAATCTAAGTCACCCTAAAAAGAACAATGTTAAGATAAAAGTCAAGTAATTAATGCGTGGCTTGGAATTCATACTAAATATTTTGAGCATAGAGAAAAACCTTCTGATGATATAAGTACAGATTTTACAATAAAGTTTCTAAACCTCCTGGTGAAGTTACTTAGATTTGAAACCTAAAATCCTGAAGTGTTTATTTGAGAGTTCTATCCTATATTTTAGACACAAATAAAACACAACTCTTACATCGTGTCCTAAGACATCGTTTATTTCTTCTCGAATCCTTTCCTGGACATCTTGTCGGTTCACCAGTATATGGGTTGTGAAAGCGAGGGCTGTACTTGTTGTTTCATAACTGTTCAAATAAGTTAAATTTGGTTTCAATTTTTGTAATTATTGGATAATAAACATAAACACAGCATTAAAATACTGAATATTGCAGCAATATTAATAATTCTGAAAAGCCCCTACAGGTTTCATTTGTATTATTTATGAATATGTTATATCTATATAACAGTTTCTGTCTATACTTTCTACAGTAACAGTAATACTATCACATGACTTACCCGGCCAATAGGAAGAGGAAGCAATTCGCTTTAATTTCTACATCTGTGATAAATTTCATCTGTTTCTTGTCGTCTTTGAAACTTTCTGATGAAATATAAGCAGAAGAAAAGGATAGTAAAATATTACCAAAGAAATAATTGACTTTGATATGAATATAGGTGAATGTTACCTTGGGAACAGCAAGATACACATTAGCAATATAACGATCGAAGTGTTCGATAAAATTTGACGACATTTGGTTCGATGACGAAGAAGAGAATGGTACCATAGTCAAGTTTCAACATATACAATGAAGCATGGTTTAGGATTTGTACAAGTTTGTTACAACATATACAATGAATGATGTTGGTGATCTACACAAAACTGATGGCACCCTGACTGCATGCACATTCTATTCCATCATACAGTTTCTTCTGGATAAGTATTCATCGGACGGGGACTCATTTTCTTACAAGCCCATGCATACATAAAATGTTTTGGATCAAAATCCTGATAGACTGATGGAACACTCACAGTCATGGCTTTGCTTGAACGAAGTTCAGATATGGATATTTTAGGGCTGTAGGGGCTAATGTTAAAACTGAGAAGGTCAAAAGACGACCAAACAGCTTTGCTGAAATTTTTATGTGGGGAGGAAGGAGATAATACAGAACATGCGAAACAATATTCAACAATCGTACATTGATAAGCTATATGGCAACAATAAAACATTGATAAAGTAAGCTTATGGCAACAATAAAGCGAGGTATATTTAAGATTGTATGAGTAAAAGTAGCGAATAATGTACCAAAATACCCCAATGAATGTTCGGCATGTCGGCTAAGATACGAAAACCACAATAATGGTTGAGACGTTATTTATATTATCACATAGCATGAAGAGCAACTGTTAAAGTAAGATCTAAATTATGCTGGTATAAAGCATACTCTATGTACACACTGTAAAAAGTGCTGTAAATTGTACTGTAAATTATACAGCAACTGACTGCATTTGAAAGATACAGTGTATTACTGTAATATGTAGAGTAGTACACTGTGTTTTATTTTTATTGTAATTTACATATCTGGCTATTGTACTTTTTACAGTAACCCGTCCTTTTGTTCTAATTACAGTAATTTGTCTATCGACCAGCAAGTACTGACCCTACCAGAGTTGAAACGATAAACACCAGGAAGTACTAACCCTACCGGAGTTGAAACGATAAACACCAGCAAGTACTGACCCAACCAGAGATGAAACGATATACACCAGCAAGTACTGACCCTACCACAGTTGAAACGATATACACCAGCAAGTACTGACCCTACCACAGTTGAAACGATATACACCAGCTGGTATTGATTCTACCAGAGTTGAAACGATAAACACCAGCAAGTACTAACCCTACCAGAATTGAAACGATATACACCTGCAAGTATTGATTCTACCAGAATTGAAACGACATAAACCAGCAAGCACTGACCCTCTCAGAGTTGAAATGGATATTTCAAAAAGCCAAAGCTGCTCTTCCTTTCCCCATTTGCTCTACATTAGACCAATTACAGAACTAATCAAAGGATCATGAATTATTACAGTTCCATTATGGTCCTGAAATAACTCCACACTTAGATCATATTGGATACAATGTAACATTCCCATGAAACAGTAAATACCATCCTTGACCAACTCATGATACAAACAGGGTCAAATAAATACATGCCCTTGATTAAATGTATCATGTATTAAACCGAAACTCTAGAAATAATTTCAAATTTTGTCCCTAGATTAAAGTTATATTCAACAATTGACTTGAAATACACCGATAATTGTACGTATATACTAACAGTTAAGAAAATTTTCGTTAATAATTTATAAAACAGTTCATACATGAAAAAACAACTTCACAGAAACCTGTAACTTGTAATTGGTCCTTATTGTAGTTAATTTAAATGTTTTGTTAAAATTATAATTTTCCGTTGTTTTTAGAATAAGAATTTAATTAGCCATATGGTTACCTTTTTTGCCATTGTAAGCACCTTCTGCTGGCTCATCCTCACCAACAGTCAGTTGTTTCGCTGTCACATTTTGAATTTCTTCTTTAGTCATTCGAGCATCCAACATCATCTGAAGAAGATCAACTCTTCGAAGCTAAAACAAATTGGGAAAAACAACAACAAACTTTTCTAGTTATATTTTACTGTTATCATAAAATAAATAAAATACCTAAATATCAAACAATAGTATTTTATCGAATCTATTTTTATCTACATTTATCATTAAAATGAAGAAAATACGCTTGCATCCAACAATAGTAATTTATCGAATCCTTTTGTTATACATCCAGTTTTCAGAGTTTGATAACTGATATTTTCAATATTACTTAAGATTAAATCACAGTTCCACGTTGGGACAGCGGTAAGTCTTTGGAGTTACAACGATAAAATCAGGCGTTCGATTCCCCCTCGATGGACACAGCAGATAGTTCATTGTAGCTTTACGATAACAAAGCACATCCAAGAAACCAATTCTATCAAATGTGAACTTGTGGTTAGCGCGTCATGCTGCGAATAGAAACGTCGAACATTGGAGATTTGATGCTATCACAAACACTCCTTTTTTTTCAGATTCGCGCCTTTTACAAAACTGAATGAATATAGATAGTTATATCTGAACCATAGGAGTCTCTGAACTTGCCGTTTAACCCATGTGAACGTTAGGCGTCGTTCAGGCTGAAAATTATTATATCATTTCTCAGATCTACTTGATAGAAGTCCAGTTTCATCACCTGCAGTGGATAATGGTTGATGAGAAACACTGTCCTTTAAATGAAATTACTTCAAATACCATTTTAGAGTTATAATTCTTTATAGCTATTTCACGAGATAATTTGAATTAGACTTTTTCCGAAAACTGAGTAAAAGTAACGGTTATTATCGATATGATGAAAGACAGAAAAATTCTTACCGCTGGATTTTTTCGTCTCTCTTCTATAACTTTCATAACTCCTTCGACTAAGGATCTTCCTGGAGTTGAGAATATCTGATGCCATATGACATCCACCAGTTTTCGAATTGGATAAAGGATGTTGTAAAACTCAGGAAAGCACACTGAAATCAAGTCGTTTTTCAGTAAATCTCCATATACGTTTAAATGAAAAATTACCTACATTAAAATATTAAATAATTCAACATGTGTTCTCGTCAATTGTATCTTCATTCAGAAGTAGTTTCTTTTTGTTCAAAACTTCAAACTTTGACATAATTTATACCACTCGAAGCCTTAAGACTAAGTTTTCATTCTTTCAATATCCCAATTCTCTCTAGAAATCCAAACCTTGTTGTATTCTGGAGAAAACGATTTACACAATAACAATTATGGGACTTTTATTATTTCTTATATATAGTTTACTACTGGAAAATCGAATATTTACATATTTTAGTTCAGATCAGAATTAAAGATTACGAAGTAGCCTTTGAAATATTGAGTTATAGTAAGTGTATTTTGTTCATTGATGTTGAAAGCTTCTCTCGTCTAGTTAGTAGTAAGAGTATTTTATATTAGTTTTGAAGAGACCGAGCGTTAGAATAAATTACACTAGTTTTAGTGTATGATATTTTATATTACACTAGTTACACTAGTTTTCATTAAATAGAAATGATGAGACATGCACATAGTCAAACACACTTTTTGTCTAAAAAAAACTTAATAAAATAACAAGTAATTTATAATATTTAAAACTAAAGAGATGAAATCAGATTAACTATATCAGTTAAATTAAAATTGAGTTTTTCGTTATTCAATATACAATGAGTGGTCACAAGTACATAGACACCTAATGTTTCGTCATTTAACTGATTTATGCAAACTAATTTGTGTTCACAGAGCACTATATAAATGAAAATGGTCCGCACACTAATTATATTGTGCTACAACATGCCTAGAACTCAAGGTTCTCTCGAATTGTCAGATTTTGTTAGAGGAAAGATAGTTGGTCAAGCAGATGTGGAATAAGTCAGCGGCAAATTTCGCAGAATTTGGGAATCCCGCTTTCGACAGTCAACCGAATCATCGTGCAGTTCAGTAAACACGGCAAGGAAACAACTGAGCAGCGTCTGGGTCGTCCTGGTCCATCGGAGAGGACAAAAAAGGGCTGTCAAGAGGAGCATCGAAATGGATCCCAGATTAACGACTGCAGAAGTGGCCAAAGTTGGTGCGATGAGCCAGAAATCTGTTCAACGGATTCTCCACAGATTGGGTTATCGTTGCAGAGCAGCTAAACGGAAGCCCTTATTAAGACCTGCCAACGTAGTCAGACGAAAGAAGCGGGCAAGTGATATGATGATCAAGCCTCTGGACTTTTGGAAGATCGTATTGTTCTCAGACGAATCAATTCTTGGACAGTGGAAGGATATGGGTTTGAGGAATGCCTCACCAAGAGTTTTGGCTCAACAGATTGCAGCCAACTGTGAAGCATGGTGGTTTCAGCTTGATGGTTTGGGGTGCTGTTTGGGTTGGTGGGAGATCGAGCTTAGTGGAGTGCGTTGGCAACATTAATTTTGTGAAATACGTCGAGATATTGGAGGAAGGACTTTTGCCACTTTATTCTTCGGGTTTCGTGGACAAGAACACAACGATGTTCCAGGAAGATGGAGCATCGTGTCACACTGCTAGAAACACCCAAGAGGGGCAGGAAGAAAATGGAATCCAGAAGT
>NW_013666855.1:5987-10035 GCF_000517525.1 Limulus polyphemus | reverse complement strand
CGAAAGGAAGATGTACTAGATATTAATTAAATTATAAATATATCAATTCATGTGATTATGACTGAAAGGTTCATTTTTTTCTGTAAAGGTGGTGTCTATTTACTTGTGACCACGATGTGTATATATTTGAATGTAGTATTTGTGTGTAATGTATTTATATCACGAGTATTGTTATAGATGTAATAACAATTGATCTAAGTATCTGGAATGGATATTTTATTTTTCGATCGTCGATTAAAAAACATTTCTTTGCTATACAGACTAGTACAGCAGTTCTTTATAATGATTGAATGTCACATACTGACGTCACATATTCTGGGTGTACTGCAGTCAAGCCACATTTTCTAATCTTTGACAAGATATGTTTGTAATACTACAGCATTCTGTTTCTTGGATACATATAACATTTAAAAACAAATAGCAAAAATAAACAGTTAGTGAAAAAATCAAAATGCACTTTTTCCTATGAATTAAAACCTAACTCAAACATACGTAATAAAAAGATGAAAAACTCGGAAGTCTGAATGTTGAAAAAAGCTCTACAATTGGTTAGAAAAGGATCTTTTGGATTCTGCTGGACATTTGTCTGGATTCCAAAAGCAGTTTGACCAATGACATCAGTTGTCAATCCTTGGTACATCTCGGATATATCGAAATCTTCTTCTGTTTGTGCTTTTTGGGCAATTTTTTCCATAAGGACCCCAACACATTCCTGCATGATTGGTGTCATCTGAAATGTAAATCAGTTTATTGCAGACTGTGTAATTAAATACAATAAGTGTATAGAATTATCATTACTATATTAATTATTGATAAATGTCATAATTATAATATTCATATATGTATATCAAATTGAAGATATATTAATATATGATTATGTGTAAAGTTACAGATTTGATATAATTTTCCTAAAACCAATTAAAGGTAAACTTAAATTATGGAACACAACATCAAAGAGAAACAAGGAACCTTTTGGTCCATCTAGATCGTACTACCCATTATATTAAACTAAACATTGAAAAACTCAATGTCATCACTTATAATTCAAACAGATATCAACTTGCCCTTTAACATCCCTTGAAGTAACTGTTTCTAACACATCTGAAGTCAACCCGTTTCAAAATCCAACCACCTTGTTAGAAAAATAAAGCTGTCTTAGATGACTCCTACCCTACCAAAATTTATATCAGTGTCCTATAATCCTACCATTCTCGCCATTAAATACGAAAAAAGGAGGCTTTAACACTATCGATTTTTTAACAATCTTAACGGCCTCAGTTACGTTCCCTCTATCTCTTTTATTTTATTTTTTCTAAAGAAAACAACTTCACAAATTTTGACCTAACCTTAGTAACCTCTGAACTTTTTTTTCACCAATTCAGTATTATTTCTATGGTAAGGAGCAAAATCCTGAACACAGCAAAATGTGGCTTAACAAACGACCTATACAATGACATTATAATCTCTTTAGATATAATATTTCTGTAGATAAAACCTAAAATCCTGTGTGGCCTGCCTCTAGAAACAACACATAGCTTGGATGGCTTAACAGACTAACCAATAAGAAAAATACGACTTTTTTCTTCCCTAATATTGTTAAGGTTATTCCCATCAAAATTGGATTTCTAATTCAAATTGTGATATTCAACACGCAGACATCGTGAAAAGAGTTTGCGGCAGAAAATTATTATGATTTATGAATATATTATGAAATTATTGTTATTATTTTATTATGAATCTTAAAAATTACACACATAATTTGGCATATAGATCTAATGTTAATAAATGGTTTATTGTTTATTATAACATGTTTCGATATTTGCCATACTCATTAGACATAAAACTTATGTGTGTATAAATTATAATAATAATAATATCTATGTTTAGTTATCGTTTCAATAATCTTTAGGAGATTTAACAATAATTACTGTTGTAGCTAAATCTGTATGTAAACATCATTACTGATTTAAATGTTGTTTAACAATGTTATTTAAACATTAACACAGAATAAGAATATTTAATTACTTTTATTGAACTATCATTCAGTATAAAGTCAAGTTGAACAGAAGAAATGATAAAATAATATACCAACATTTGATGAGTTTTGGTTGTTTTTGAGATAAGTAATTAAAACAAAAACTTACAAACCAAAAACTGGAGAATTAAAACAATTATATTTGTATTTGTTATCTTTCTTCATCTATACATATATATATACTGAAAGACAGAGAAACAGATCTATACATAGGACAGACAGATGAAAACACAAAAAGAGAGAAAAATAAATGAATAGACAGTACAGACAGACAGATTAGTATACAGAAAGACAGAGATACGGATGTATATTTGATATTTTCTACATGAGTGGAATCTTAGTGTTTGGAGATGAGAAGATTTTTTAATAATCGCTAAAGCAGTGTTTAAATTTGGTAAAGTTGATAATGTAGATTTATATAATAAGTTTCTGACGATAGTTACAGTTGTCAGACTACATTGAACTGATGTTTAAGTTGTAGACTAACAACAATACTTACTTGTCTCATCTTACTGGAACTGAATGTTGGGGTGAGGAGACTGCGAACTTCCTTCCAGTGCTCTCCTCGTGTGAAAATCAATTGTGATTTAAACTCTTTAATTGGCTGCACACCTCCAAGGATAAACAGCTATGAAGATAAGCAAGTACCGGATAAGATACGACTACCTTAAAGATAGCGACGTTTAAGGAAAACGTCTAAAGTAAGATGAAGAATAAAATGATAACATTTTACTGTAAAGTACACTATCGACATTATTTGTAAATTAACGGTATTTTTTTAAAGAAGAAAGTAACGATTAGGCTAACAAATTTAACTTATAAACACTAATGGTAATTTATAAACAGTTTTATGGATGAATTGTTTAAGATGTTTGTACCATTAAAATCATAATGCTTGTTGTTTGTTTTAATATCATGCTAATCAGTAATTCGTAGATTAAAATTGTTGATGTTTTTAGGGCAAAGCTTCACAACAGATTATCTGCTCTCTGTCCTCCGCGGGGAATCGAACCCCGAATTTTAGTGTTGTAAGTTCATAAGATTACCAGTGAGCCACCGAGTGAATAAACATTAAAACTTTGATTTAAATAACATAAATTCACCACTTAATAATTACGTTTCCTTGAAATGTGTTTCTAAATTTGTTTATTTCTTGATTTGGTATACATTTCTAAGTAATTCACTGTTTACCGTTTATATCAGATATACGACTGTAATAGCTGTTTTAGATAGGTTTTTGTCATACAACTATTACTATTCTTCTGCGTATTTATTTCTAGTTTTTATCAATATATTAGTATCACAACTACATGCAGAACACCTGTATGGAAATTGCATACATGACTATACCTTACTTAGGTGTATTCTAAACCAGTTGTCAGTTATTTTAGTGTTATGGTTTAACTAATGAAGCCTTTGATCCTTACTATAGATTATCCACTTTTAAACATCCTAGCATGCTGGATGTGTGACATTGTTTTACTAATTAAACTTGTGATATTCAAATTACTTTGTAGATTGCGTGTTCTTACCGGTCTATCAGTGAACTTTTGGAAATCTTTAATTTGAATTTGTCTGAGTAGATCCAAATCCGCTACGACAATGATAGGAAATCGTCCGAAGTAGAATCTATGAAATAAATTATACAATATTTAATAACTGATATTCTTGAAGAAATGTTAAATAGAACCGTTTTTAAATTGCTTGGTTCGGTAGATTCCACTCTTTTAACTAACTGTGTAAAAATGTCTGATGTTAGAGCATGCAGGATAAAGCTAATCTAAAATATATTTATAATAAACCATGATCTTATTGGTCAAGTGTTAAAGAAAAATCTAATAATCCGATAAAAATGGGTACTAGTATATCATATATTATCTTTATCTATGTAGGATAACCTAATATTTTACCTTAAATACTTGTTACTTTACAAACAGAAACATTATTCTGTATTCGAGAGATAAAAGTAAAACTATCTTTAATTTTTCTATTTGGTACAGTCCAGCACCAACA